>NC_061102.1:45611981-45614481 GCF_015104395.2 Macrobrachium nipponense | reverse complement strand
ATGAGTAGCGGAATTTCCGGTCACGTGGCACTAGAGGCAACGTTAATGATGACATTAATCACGGGTTCTTAACCTTTAGATGACGCCAGACACCCAGTGAATTACCCAGTATGGTTCCATACCCCCTTTGCTTAAGTCCACTTAAGTCTAATTTTTTGACGATATAATTTAATATACTTAGTTGAATACAGACTCTAGGTATGAATGGCTGGGAATAGAGCATACACGAAAATCAAAAGAATTTATAGTTTTGTACAGTTATACATTTACAAAATGCACCCATGTATACATTGACATTAAAATCAAATATCTAGAGATCAAGTCTCATACCCCTATCATGTGGTTCTCATACCCCCAGGGGGTATGGATACTCTGTTAAGAACCCCTGATGTTGATAATAGAATATTTCACTTCACTTCAATGTCTACGCAGAATAATTTGGTGGAATATGGTCTAGGTAAATCATTGCAGTATCTGACTGAATGAGCCGTTGTTCTAGGCTTATAAAAATCTCATTGCATTGTGGTATGATACAATGCCCGTGTTTCACCACAAAAGTCACGAATATCCATTATTGTTAAGAAATAATAAAAATTATAAATTTTGTCTATAATGCAGGTAGCTGCTGGTAGAGGGACAGTGCCAGGACAGTAACCTACAATTTTACAAAAGAGACTTAAAATGATCATAAAGTATCCTGTCTCCTTAGAAATAAGAAAGTTTTAGCACCTGTCAAACATTCGTCATTCTAACTAGCGTCTTGTCTTGTGTATTAGTAGAATAATAGAAAACCAATCAGCCAAGGAGTAGGTTTAAAAAATAAACTTACTTGATATTCATTGATTTCTTTGGATTTTCAGACATCATTGGCCAAATGAGGAGCAATAAAAACAAACCAGGTTGTAGCAATAACCAAAAAAGTCTTAACAATTTACTTTTCCTTTCCTTTCCCCAATTAGAAACTTTGCCTGTTGTAGTATTACATATATAGTAGGTATATGTACATTTGTAAATGCATGTCTTTACTCGTATATGTTTGTAGTTATAATAGAAAATTTAAATGTAGTCCAGCTGCATACTAACTGATTTTTGCATGAAAAAAGGAGCATGGAGATTTTGGCAACAGATGAGTATAAAGTAAAACGGCAAGGAAGGATGACACGAATGTAATGGAAAAGTTGCATTGAAGTTTGATGTTACTGGGAAGTTAAAGGTAAAGGACCAGGTAACTGATGCACTGTTGAAAGGTTATAAAGAAGTAAATAAATTCTATTAAATATCTGGTTTTGTGGTTGAAACAGACGTAACAGGTAAGTAAACAATGTTTGCCAATGTTCTGAAAAAGAAGCTGAAGTGAAGGAGTTTCAGCATTTTTTACAAGTGTTTCATGGGGGTAAAATTGTTGTTAGCACAGCAAGCTAAAAGAATGTAAATGAAGGCAGATGTTTTTAGGATGACGAAAGAAGTGAGCATAATAGTATTTTCACAGAGAGATTCTCGGGATGGGATTTGATTGTTGGGAAAACAGCTTGACTGTAGACTAAATTTATTGAAATATGACAATGGAAGAGCTTGTTAACTTTGAACTGTTTCGTAGTAGATTGATGAGTAAGTTGGAAGTTCTATGGCAAAAGAAAGTTGGTGTTATATTCCTGGAACACAACATGATTTTTCAATGGTATGGAGAGAAAGAGTTAAACAAAGGACATGAGCCAAAAGATGATGGATCCAGATATTTTGTTAAAGCAAAAGGAGTAGTCTAGATTTAGTGGTTCTTGAACTTTTTATGACCACGCCCACTCTAAGTGTTGGTCCTTCTCTCCACGCCCCCCTTGCATCTATGAGTAAAATTTCCTTCCAGGTTTAAAGGGGGAAACAAAGAGAGAAAGAGAAGAGGTTTCGAGGATAAGGAGGGAGGTAAATAATGACAGTACATAGTAAGCGCCCAACGAGTCTAACTAGAGTGGTAAACTATAGGAGCCTGACATTATGTATAAGGCGATACTTTTGCAATTTTTCATAAACTTCTGAATATTATAGATTTTGTTTATTTTTCCATAAGACCTGCTCCTCCCTCCGTTTAAGAACCATTGGTTTAGATAATAATAAAAGGAGCTTGATTGGTAAACATTATAATAAACAGAATAAGATAACATCCGAGAAAATATGTCAGAAACGGCTTACGGACGCTGTGGAGAATTTGTGATAAAGAATACAGGAATATGAATAATAGAGAAGATTCCCCTTCTAATATGACATGGTATTGTGTCGTGTTCTTGAATGTTTATGGTGGATAGGCATTATCTATTCGTCGTTGTAAGGAATAAATCTCAATTAATTTAAAGCACTTAACCAACAGGAATTGTTAACAAGATGCTGTTTTATCAAGGATGTAGTATAGATGATTATTTGACTACATTAAGATAGAAGCGTGCCTTAAACGGTGTATCCAAACAATAAACTGAACTGTATATAGGAAAATTTGATAAACTCAGTTCAG
>NC_061102.1:45559722-45597222 GCF_015104395.2 Macrobrachium nipponense | reverse complement strand
TTAAATTTTATCCCATATAAGATTTATTCTTAGAATATCATATATTCACATTTAAATGATGTTTTAATTATTGTATTTCTGGCGACCCTGCACAGTCCGGCCCTAACGCTATTCAAATGCTAATATCTCCAAAAGTCTTGAGGGTAAAAGAAAAATTCCTTTGGCAGATTAAAACCTTATATCTTTAAATTTTATCCCATATTAGATTTATTTTTAAAATATAAATTCACATTTAAAAGATGCTTTATCTATTGCATTTCTGGCAACTGGGCATGGCCGAGCCCTAAAGCTATTCAAATGCTGGGCATGGCCCAGCCCTAAAGCTATTCAAATGCTAATATCTCCAAAGTTTTGATGATTAAGGAAAACTTCTTTTGGCAGATAAAACATTACATCTTTAAATTTCATCCCATGTAAGATTTATTTTTTAAAATACATAATAAATTTAGATTTGAGTGATGGTAACCCTTTGATGGTTTAACTTTAAGCCCGCGCGTCGCCTTTAGAGCACCCTCTGGTAATTAGGTTTTGGACACAACCAGTTTCTTAATATATACAGTGAGGCTCAGGAATGGATGTTTTTGGTGACAAAGTTTTTTATGAAGATCTCATCTTCCAGATACATTTATATGAAGTGCATACATCCTTACTTTGTTTTAGTATAGGGGCGGGTTGCTGCTGCCTGTCTATCATATAGCACTGGTTCAGTGCCCTTAAAATCTTCATGTTGACCTACTTGTTTTAGTATTTGTTACTGATGAACCTTTGGGATATATGGTTGAATTCTTGGTGGGTGTCTTGCCATAAGGAAGAGTCGGTTAAAGTTCTTCTTACAAAAACATTAATGGTAGTCCTCTTAGATCTGGAAGAACAGTCACTGTTCCTATTGAATCAGTGGGTGAGGTTAGTTTTTTTTTTTTATGTAGAGATTTTTTACGCCTCCATCAGAATGGGAGAATCTCCCATGAACGTCACTTTGAAGAAATTTGTTTCATGTAGCTGCATTCTTGAAATTTTTAATGGAGGTGCTTGACATTATGGACAACATTAGTTTGTATGAAATAATCGTTGATGTATAATACACAGATGCAGGCCTTACATATACAGAAGGCATACTCATATTATGTACCGATATAGAAACAATAAAAAACAGACACCTGTGGCAATTCCATTGAAACAGTTTTTGGGGATGTAAGCATCACCCTGATGGGTGTTACAAAGACAACTTCTTTATTGATATTTTCAGGATGGCAGGAAAGTCAGCTTGGACACCAAGGGTCCTTGTAGTAGATATGATTGAGGATTAGTTTGATATTCTCTTGAATAGGGATTTTTGTGAACAAGGACCCAGTGTTCATGGAAGCGATAATACTATCACCGGTAAAGTTATTGTTTTTCTTGAGAAATTCTGCAGATGAATGCTGGCTGCATTGGTTAGGCATACAGCATGTGATTATTTCATTGAGACTTTTAGTTGACTGGTCAGTAGGCAAAAGGTTTGGCTAAGTTATCGTCTCTGCTGGTAGGAGTTAGGCTCAGTGCAGCAACAAATACTACATACCTAACTCCTACCAGCAGAGACGATAACTTAGCCAAACCTTTTGCCTACTGACCAGTCAACTAAAAGTCTCAATGAAATAATCACATGCTGTATGCCTAACCAATGCAGCCAGCATTCATCTGCAGAATTTCTCAAGAAAAACAATAACTTTACCGGTGATAGTATTATCGCTTCCATGAACACTGGGTCCTTGTTCACAAAAATCCCTATTCAAGAGAATATCAAACTAATCCTCAATCATATCTACTACAAGGACCCTTGGTGTCCAAGCTGACTTTCCTGCCATCCTGAAAATATCAATAAAGAAGTTGTCTTTGTAACACCCATCAGGGTGTTAAAGGATGTGATAAAGGATGTTTTTATCGGCTTGGAGACAGGACATGTCTTCATTCTGCCTGAGCTCTTTACTAACCGCCTTTAATTGTCAGGTAAGGACGTTGCTGGTGTGTTTGCAATGTTCTATGAGAAGAAGCCTCAGATATTGCAAGGCATCAGCAATTAACAAAAATCCTTGTCCTTGAGAATTGAGTTAATTGTATCTACAGTGACTTCTCGATGTTGATGATGGCTTAAAACATTTACAGAAACAATAAAGACTAACAACGGCATCTGCCTTATTGGAGACACTGGGTATCTGTCCAGATAGAAGCAAACAACCTCTTGGAAGGACACCAACCAAACATTGTAATGTCTCCCGAATGGTGATGAGTAACAGATGCTTATACAAGAAGGTCAACAGGGAGATTCAAAGTGCACTGGACTGGAGGTATAATGATGGAGCACCATAATGATTGTTGTCACCAGAACGTCTCTACCACTGACATTATTACACGGCTAGACTTCACCAAATATTAACAAGATAGGTGTGTGCAAAAACCTAATTATGAAGTATAGCACAAGATATTCCAAAGCCCCATCTGTATATGTTCTGGCTCATACATGGGTATGGGCTTATTTTGACTCCTTTTTGTATACTTGGTTGGAGTGCTACATCAACGTGTCAGATTGAAAAGGGGAACCAACAATTCCAGAAAGCTATCCTTACTATTTTGAATTTAAATATATGTGCATTTAGATAACTGTGGATTTGTTCCTCCGAAGTAAGGATTATAAAGAGGTACGCAAAACTGAATTTGCAGAGATACTTAATTAAAGAACATAAAAATATTCGGCAAGTCCCTGGGCCAAAGGTGCCTATAGCTATGCAAGGGATTCCTAATCCAACAAGAGAGGCCCTCCTTAATCACTGTGTAGGAAAGTTCCTCCTGCTCACCAACATCAGGAGTCCTTTTAACCAGGACCTGACAGGACCCACAGCTAATGATGGTTCTGCCACTGAGAAACACCAGTATAGCCAAGAAAACAAAAGTCTCTTGCCCAACCAACATATTCATTGACTAAAACCAGTGGTCGCATCATCTCATCAAGAAAGTCAGCTAGCATCATCCCAAACTCTCAGCTAGACTTCAACAACGTAAGCATCAAAGCTTAAAATTGACGCGAGAAAGTCTCATCAGCCAGTCAGGACACGAGATGCAATCAGCTGCCAGGAATCATCTTTTACGCCGCTTACCACTATATATTAGGAGCCAGACTCACTGTTGTAGATCAATCTATCTACTCTTGTGTTTTGGCGAAACATGGCTTAGAAACTTAAGAAATCGTGTCCTCAAGGAATAAAAAAAAGATTACGGACGACCTATGTTTCATTCAGCATCGGGGTTACTTTGAATCTTGGATGTATTACAGTCTTTTTACTAAAATCATCCCTACCACTAAATGTTTACCATCCATTTATACCAAAAAAATTACGAATATAAGAAAACGCTGATGGAATGCAGTAACGGATTCAGTAATCATCGGTAAGATAAAAAAAAAGACTAGATAAATTAACGATAACTGCTACGATCATATTTAAATCAACTTGTTTAAGAGAGGGTCTGTTACTTATTATTATTATTATTATTATTATTATTATTATTATTATTATTAGTTATTATTATTATTATTATTATTATTATTATTATTATTATTAACACCCTTTTCAGTCAGATGGACAACAGTCAACTAAGCACCCTGCTATTGGAGAACAAAGTGAAGGTTAGCTTTTAAAAACTTTTTCGTCGTTCGTTTTCAAAGAAATGTTTAACTTTTATTCATTTGCAGTGTTTCACTGCTTATTGGGTGCAAAACAAATTCAGTAACAATATTTTTTAGAAGATTTCCATAAAAGTCAAATGTTATTGAAAGCAAAATATTTCACATGGCTTCATAAATGCATGAAAGCATGAAATACAAGCATGGTAGTAAGCAGCTTTTCAATGAGAATATGTACCATTCTAATGAGGAAGGGAGAGTTGGTGATAAAATATGGTTTTCAGTTCTTCATAATAAATAATTTCAACTAAATTTAAAAGTTTAGGTCATTTAATTATAAATTATTGCAATTTTACCTAGTGAAAGTACCGACTTGATGAGAATAGAAATTAGTAATAACTAACATTAACTTTATTTATATGACTTAGGAAAAGCTATTATTGAACTAATTAAACGAATAACTATTGTCCTTCCTATAAGCTTCAGATATTAGCTAAACCAAATAATAAGGTAAAGATGAGTCACGAGATAATAGCCTACCTCATAAGAATGACTAAATAATCATCAAATGGAAAATAACTGCAATCAGAGTGCTGTATCGCCACAGAAATTACTCAATTAGATTTTTCTTTTAAATGAAAATCGTTCTTTTTAGGATCTCTTTCCTTATTTACTTATTCGCCTGATCATGTTCTTACTCTTTTCTCAAGTTAAAATTAAATAGTAGCAGTGGATGTTTCTTTCCAAACCACAGTTAATAGACCAATCCCACTAGTGACAGTTTCCCGCCCTTTTGTAGTTTATCATGGTGACATTTTTATTCTAATCACTTACAAATTACAGCTCAATGAAGGCAGGCATTTTGTTACCAGGTTTACTGACTTGTTTGAGATCCAGCTAATCTAGATGTATATTTTTTCCTTTGTTCCTTAGGTGAGGCGCAGTCTATGGAGCCTGCCCAAAGGATGAGCTTATTCATTGGCAATCCAAGGACAACTCCACTCACCGGAACTTGTGTTTGTATGACAAGGACAACGCCCCAGAGGACAGTCACAGAGGAAAATGTCCACCGAGTGAGTAATTTTTTTCCATATCAAATGCTGACATTGATGTTGTAAATGTTTTTTTCCTCTTTTTTCTCAATTCCAATAAGAACAATAGATTACTGGATTAGTAGCTCTGTGTACGCAACAAGTTCAAAAAACCAACTAAGTCATATTCACATGTTGCATTTATCTTTAATTCAGCTACAAACACTTCATGACCTCCATTTTCTTGCACTTTTTCCATAATACCATTACTATAAACTACAAGAAGCAAAAAGCATCTTGGTTTGTGAATACAACTCTAAGTACAACTCAATTATCTTTGTTGGAAATGCATTCTCAGTCATTCTGAAGATTTTGAAATTACCTGTCATTAATTCTGTTTCACTTGAGGTATTACAGAACTTCCCTGAATCAGGCACCAATAAGAAATACAAAATTGTTTGGAACATCAAAATTTAATTCAAATTACCTCATATATATAAATATATGTTTAGGATGAACAAAGGAAACGTTGTGCAGCAGCAATGTGGCGTTTGATAGAAGTGATGTTTCATAAAAAGAATCATTTCCTACTAAAATATTCTAAAAATAAAGTACAGAGGGTAAAATCCTCCTATATCCAGAACAAGATTTTCATTCTCCAGTGTCAGCTGTATTTCCTAACCAGATCTCCAAGGGTTTAAAGAGGTAAGGTTAATAAAAAAAGGGGGGGGGCCGGGGGAGGGGGCGGGCAACGAGATCAAAGAAGTACTATGTCATCATTCCCGTTCACTTGCCAGACCTTTCATCTAAAAAGCAAAAGGTGACCAAGTACTGAACTTTGATCCAAGTTTTGATCATTTTTCACACATGTTTTTAATGTATTTATAGCTATCTCTTAACTGTATCTTTCTGCTTCAGACAAGCTCTGCACTTACTGGTAACAAACTGTGGTTTCTCACAACTTTCAAAAAGGACTAGCTAGACAACATACATAGTTTACAGTAAAGAAGATACAGAAGTAACTTGAACATTAGAAAAAATAAAATAGTAATGATTGTCTTATTATTATATAACAATAAATAATAGGTAATAAGTGGCAACACCTAATAAATGATTTAGAAGCAATACAATCAATTGTCAACGTTGACAAATACAAAAGCTCTCTGACCAAAAATGACTAAATCAACAGAATATCGTTCTGCCCTTAGTTAAGAAATCGTCATCGTAATGAGTACGAATCGTTCTTCACAAATTCCTCTTACCTTTGATTACAAAGACGAGAGGAATTTGTGAAGCTAATATCAAACAGTAATCTACTTTAAAATACTATTTTCCCATTTCCACACGGGAAGAATCATATGAATAATTATGTATAGCTCTCATGAAAATTACATTATCTTAATTACCAATACACGTACCTTTATTCGTTAAATAAAATGCGCTGGATTTTTAATGTGCTTAAGAACTTATCCCTGATGCAGTTCTCAAGTTTACTAAATGTAAAATATTTTTGTTGATATACCTGTAGTCTACTTGTCACTCTGCCAGATACACATGTAAGTTGTCTCAACCACAATGCCCTCTTAACTTCCCGATTTTTTTTGCACTTCTTGGATACATTTGTTTCTACAAAGCCTAAGATCCAAATGGAAGAATATGAAGAGATTCTGGTGTCCGCTGCAGGATTTTAACCCGCATCCAGAGTATCAGGATGATGAGGTCAACTTACCCACCTGACCACAAAATAGGGAAAAAACCATCTTTACCACCGTAGTCAAGTTTGCTATCAGCTGCAGGTAAATTCGGAGTAGGCACAAGAAACGACAGAGGAGACATGCTTGTGCTGAAAGAAACAATATAGAAATCATGCAAACCGTTTTTTATAAAAAGGAACATAGAAAATGGACATGGAGAAGCTCAAACGGAGAAACGAAAAAACGTAATAGATATTATTGTCAGTGAAAAAGTCAATTTACTTAAAGATGTAGCAGTGTTAAAACAAGTTAAAGTTAAGCGACCATGGAGTGGTGAGATGTAAAATTGTCCTAGATCTAAGGACAGAGAAAAACTACTTTTAAGAAAGAAAATAAACACTCCTGTAATAAGAGAAAAATCTGATGAGTTTAGTTTAGCAATTAAAAATATATACTCCCACCTACATGATGAAATGGAAGTAAGTGAAGAAGAAATGAATAGTAACTTAATAAAATTTCTATTGGAATCAGCAGAGGGTTTCTAAACAAGATCAAAACCTTAATAAAGAAACGATTGGAAATGAGGGTAAAATCCAAGCGAGATGAAATAGAACCAGCAGAACTATTCAAAACAATAAACAAACTAAAAACCCAAGACATTCGTAAACACAATCAGACCAAAACTGAGGAAACACTAAAGAAGGGAAGAAGCATCAAGTTGATGAAAAGAAGACTTGGAACAGGGCTCCACCAGATATTTCTTTTAAAGGATGAAAATGGAAATATTATCAACAAAAAAGATGGGGTGATAAAAATTGCTGAGGATTTCTATACAATGCTGTACAATAATGATATCGGAAATAACTGAGCCAGTACCAAAAGTAACAGTAGGAGAGGTAAAGAAACCATTAAAAGGCATTAAAAGAAACAAAGAAACAAAGCAGCAGGAGAAGAGTTGCCTAACAATTTAATAATACATGGAGATTTCATATTAGTTACACTCGCTGAACTTTACAAAACAAAAATACTTGCAAGAATGTTCTATACCTACAGATTGGAAAAACTTTATCATTATAATAATTAACAAAAAGGAGACACAAAAGACCTGAAAAATTATCCCCTAATAAGTTTACTCTCAGTCACGTATAAAATTTTTACTAAGATCATATTAGGCTGAATAGAAAGACAGCTAGACTTTAATCAACCAAGAGAGCAGGCAGGTTTTAGAAGCGGGTATTCAACAACTGACCATATCCATGTAATTAACCAGCTCAAGGAAATATCAAACAGAGTGTGATAAACCACTATGCATGGCCTTTATAGACTATGAGAAAGCCTTTGATACTGTCAAAACTTCAGCAGTAATGAAAGCCCTTCAAAAACAGGGAATAACAGATGAATCTTATGATAGAACACTTGAAGATATCTTTACAGGTAGTACAGCAATCCTAAAACTACACAAAGACAGTGTGAAATTTCCGATTGAGAAAGGAGTTAGACAGGGAGAGACCATCTTTCCTAAATTATTCACAGTGGTCCTAGAGGAAGTTTTGAAGAATTTAGATTGGGAAAATGTAGGAATTAACATTAATGGGGAATACCTTAACTTAAGATTTGCAGATGGCATAGGTCTACTCAGAGAATCAGGGGAGGAATTACAAAGGATGATAGAAGACTGAATAGAGAAAGCAGAAATGTAGGACTGTTACGAACCGAGAGAGAGTTCCGCTCTAAGTTCGTTATAATGATAAACAAAAGGAATTCAACACCAACAGTTGAAACTGGGGATACGATTATAGAAAGAAACACTAACACAACAAAGGTTTGTTTACAAGCTTACTAACAAAGATAAATTCAGAATGGTATCTCCTATTTACATAAAAAAGGCAAAAATCTTACAATGCGTGAACTGGGAAGAGGTGAGGTAATTCAAATACTTTCTGGCCAGTTTTGCGACTCGAAGCGATGGCTTCACAAAAGGAGAACTGCGATTGCAGACGTCTTCTCGACTCCGTATTGCAGAAAATAATGTCTATTCTCGATACTCAAAGGGCAGGAACTTCTCTAAACCTCTTGCAGAACGTTTCTTCTCTGAAGTCTTGCTCTACATTGAAATGCCTCGGTCGTCCACTCCTGACGACGACTTGATCAAAATTCGACCAACTCTCACAAGCGACTTTCCTCTCTGATCCTTCGTAGGTTCCTTCTTCTCTTATCACTCTCTGATGATCTCTGATCTCTGCTGCTCAGCTCTCACTGATAATCTAATCTGTGGCTCTTACTGAATTATCTCTTACTCTGTGACTAACTGATGATCTGCCTTCTCCTACTTCGTCCGTCGTATTTATACGGCATTCTGGGGGCAGGGCCTACGGCGAGCGTAACAGACTCCCGAGATTACCGGAACTTCTTAGAAGAATCTAGACGAGGTATTGCATCAGAAATCGCGGCGTTTCTCACGTCACGTCGGCGTCTGTCAAGTTCCACAAAACTCCAGCCGATTCTAGAACCATCATGAGAACAGGCACCTCCAACACCTGCGCGAATGCCTCCTTGCTGCAGAATTTCTCGAAGATGCGTTTTCCTTTCCTTTATCTTTCTTTTCTATACAGCAATTACCATTACAAGGACTGAAAATTAATATGAGTAAAACTAAGATAATGTTCAATGAAAGAGCAGAGACAACAAATAAGGGTTATGGACGAACTGTAGAGATTGTTAATGAATATACGTATTTAGGACAGGGAGTAAGTGTTTCCACAGGACATGTGACTAAAAGAAGGATAATCATGGGGCAGAGAGCTTTTGGTAAACAAAATGAGATTATGAAAAGTAAAGTGCCACTTTCTCTAAAAAGAAAAGTATTTAATCAGATAGTCCTACCAGTATTAACTTATGCATCAGAAACTTGGAACCATACTAAAGCCTAAGAATATAAGCTATTTACAACCCAAAGAGCTATGGAAAGAATAATGATAGGAATCACACTAAGAGACAGAAAAAGAGCAACATATATATGAGAGCAAACTAAAGTAGAAGATATTCTAACAACAAGAAAGAAAAAGAAATGGGTATGGGTAGAACATAATGAGAATGTCTGATAATTATAATGGATGAAAAGAATAACAAAATGGGTCCCTAGAGATTGCAAATGAAGCAGGGGAAGGAAAAGAAAACGATGGATTGATGAGATAAGAAAACTTGCGGGTATAGAATGGCATAGGAAGACCATAAACAGAAGGGAGTAGCAAGACATGTCTGATGTTGAGGATGATATTTGTATATATATATATATATATATTATATATATATATATATATATATCATATATATATATAAATATATATATATATATATATTATAATATATATATATATATAATGAAGGCAAGGGAAAGCACACCAAAACAGGTCAAGGAACTCATATTTATTAAGTTGCAACGTTTCGAAGCCAACCAACAGGCCTCATTTTCAAGCTAAAAAGTAACAATATCTAATTAGTACAATAAAATTAAGCTACAATATTAAAATACACAATGTAATGTACAATAAAACAATCACAGTTAAAAATACACATAAGGACCAACCGTTGAGTGTAAAGACAGAGGAAGGACTAACAAAAGACGTAAACAGTTCACGAGAGGTAAAGAAGGGTAGACGTGGCATGGGTGTTCAGTGAGGGGACCAGTTTTTTAATAAACAATGATTCATTAATTGCTAAAACATTATGATTGAAAGGTCTGCCCAAAACCTCAAAGTCCTTGTAATGGAACAGAATACCTACATTTATCGGTTATGATCCCTTATGTTGGAAAATTCGGCATTCGAAAGCTTAGTGCCAGTTCTATAGCTGACAGCTCTATGACTGTCGATTCGGACCTTAAGTAAACCTATGTGTCGATCCAATATAGGTTCCTCGATTACATCGAGGACAAGTAAATTTGTAAAGAAAACATGAGGTCATCAATGGATCCAAACGGTCCTTGAAGCTGAAAAGCCTACCGATATTCAGTGGGTTTGTGGGTATAATTTTGGTTTTCATGGCAGGGAGATGACCAGATATTAAAGCGTGGAGTTCCTTATGAAAAGCTGTATTATGAATAAAAGCAAGGCTGGAATAGAAATGTAATTTAGGAACGTGAGGAGTAGGATGACTTGGAACAAAAAAATATTATTTGAAAATTTTGGAGACATGCTTAAAGAACTGCTTTCCCACCCACATTGATAGGTTTTTTCATAGATTGGCCGACCTCAAAGTTTACCTGGCCTGAGGAGCTGCATTTCGATATATTTACCTGCCCAGTAAGTTAATAAAAGGAGAGAAATCACTAATTGGTAACGTAGCCTACCTTAAACGTCCGCCATTACTCGGCATCTCTACAGTTAAACCAAGCTATTGTATCTTGGCTAAAACCAAACTGTGAGATAAAAAAATAGTCTTTATTTCCACGACAGAACTAACATAAAAAAACAAGGAAAATGAATCAAAAATCTCAAAACTATGAAACCCCATTGCTCCTCGAATATTTGTTTTGATTAAAACATTGCCACGCTATCTTATTGTCAAAACCCCATTAGTATTTTCCAAAACAAAATTGTCACTTAGAGAAATCATTTTCTGCGGTGACAAACCGAATCCATCTGTAAAAGTAACCACAATTATCAGAAATAATATGGAAAAGAGTGGATGAATATCAAATAAAAATTCCACTGCATTTCAGCCCCCTTCAGAGTATCTGTAAAAATTCACAGGTTTTTCAAAGTTTTTTTTTACACTCCTTACTTTCTTCATGGATATATATATATATATATATATATATATATATATATATATATATATATATAGATATATTTATATATATATATGATATATATATATATATCTATATATATATATATATATATATATATATATATATATATATATTTATATATATTATATATATATATATATAACTTTTTTACCAGATATGTACATAACTGTAATAATCTTAAATTCCTAGTTTCTTTTTTAATATACTTGTCTCTACAAAGCCAAGCATTCGAATGGACGAAGGTGAAGAGAATCTAACATCTCTCGCAAAATTTAAGCCAACATCCAGAGCATTACAACGAGGTAACAAGTCTAGTACAGCTCTAATAAATATACCTGAATTTGACAGGGGTATGTGTGTATGAGTGGCAATCGAGTTCTATCCTTCTGGTGGTCAGATGGGTAACATGACCTCGTTCTGATACTATGGACGCTGGTTCAAATCCTGCCTCAAGAATCAGAATTTCCTCATTTTCTTCCATTGTAGTGAAATGTGTATCCAATGAGTCAGGAGGAACTAAGAAGTCAAGAGGGCATGATGGTTATTATAAGCACATTTTTGACGATCTTTGGTAACTATAAAGCTTAAAAAAATTCTTTAATACCCTATCCAAATGAGAAACGCCAATAAAACCACTTACAAAAATTTACATTATGTAGTTGAGTCAAAACAGTTTTTGAGGATCTTGGTATCGGTACATATTATGAACAACTTATCCTGCACATAATCCATCCAAATTCGAACATTAAAAGGAAATGCTAAACAATGGTTTGTATTTTACTAAGTACTCTTACAACGACAAACCACAAGAGTAAATATTGAGATACAGAGAATATAAAAAAAACATTTTTGAAGAACCATCTCCATCCAAAACTTGTAGTAAAATGTTTAAGAGTCTGTATAAATTACTTTTGAAATTGCTATCTTAGGTAAAGAGAAATATACAACACATCATCCCTGTCCAAATAGGCGACTAGTGTGGCGAAGGCAATTTCTAGAAATTTGTTGAGATCCACTGTAATGAAGCAGAATCGGTATCAAACGCCGGGCTAACTCTTATTAGTATTCATTTTGAGCGCCATACGGTTTGGATGAATTTGCAGGGAAAATTTTTCATATCACTTCCATGGGCCATAAAAGACTTATGGCAACTGTAGTAGCTCAGTACAGTAGTACTCGAGTAGATCAGTGTGACTTGAGATTTCATGAATTTATGCACTGCCTCTATGTAGCTCCAGGACGTGAAATACTACTCGGTTTGTCCTTCATAAATGTATATATAATCGCGTTACATGAAATTATAGACATAAATTCCAGTATTGTAGTGAACTTTTGGAGGACGATATTGTATCCATGTTAAATATATTCTTAGCTACAGCTGATGGTTCATCAACAGTTCTTTTCCAAATCCCATAATAATAGTGGTCTGCGTATCACATTACTTCATAATCGTTACTTCCAACGCCACATGACGCAAAAATGCCTCTGCAAAATTCCGCCCCTGTTTGCCTTTCCTGTCTCCCTTTTGATCGTAGCTCTCATCCATGTTGGTCTGCACCTTCCAGCTCTTCTGGTGCCCAGAAGAGCCAACCTGATATTCTTGCATATTATCTTCCTAGGGACTGTGCGGAGGACATGTCCGAACCATATCCATCTCTCTTACATTATTATCTTAACTGCAAACTTGTGTAATTTCTCTTGTGACATAATTTTTCACTAAATCCTGCTCTCTGACATTCTTCTTATAGCTTCAATTTTAAATTGACAAAATATTAGCGGCAGTAAAGATCATCTTAGATTGTATAATCTTACTTTTACATGTAATTTCCAAATCTTATTAAGCCAAGTTGAATCTGCCACATAGAAAATGAAACTTTAAAACTACACCTGGCTAGCTGAAATAAATCCACAAATGAAACAAAACTGTGAAATATCTCTCATCGAACCCAGATATGTTCGATCTACAAATTAAAATGTCACATAGTATAAAATAGTCTCCTCGTTTCGTAATACAAGATTGATAATCAAGAATGACAATTGATTGGTCCACAGAGACCGACAGAGTACCTGTCAAAAGGAAATACGGCCCACATTAAAACATTAAATATTAGTACATCTCAATATCGAAACAAAAGGGTTCACTGCTTCGACACATTAGTAGAGAAAGTCAGAAGACTTCAGATACTAAAAAGAAGAAGAAGAAAGAAAAGACCAGTGAAAAAAATCGCTTACTTCTCTGTGGCCATGTTTTCAGTCTTCCCTTGCGGTCTTTCACGCCACCCCGTCAGTACTTTAAGACTCGACGAACAGTGCAAAAAAATTCTATGGAAAACTCTCAAGAAGGGTGAAATACAATGTGCAAATGTACGAACACTCCTCGTAAGCCACTCCCCGTCAGTATGACGTCACTGACCCCTAATAAGTTCTTCAACTGTAAGAATCCATGACGTCACTGGTCATTTATTTGGTAACATAGAAGATCCCCAAAACA
Organism: Macrobrachium nipponense; assembly: GCF_015104395.2. Classification (NCBI taxonomy): domain Eukaryota; kingdom Metazoa; phylum Arthropoda; class Malacostraca; order Decapoda; family Palaemonidae; genus Macrobrachium; species Macrobrachium nipponense. The sequence continues at coordinate 45,583,535 of NC_061102.1, read as the reverse complement.
ACAGGTTTTCTATATTCTAGTTCTCGGGGATAAATAATTGATCTGTCTCAAAATTTAAAATATACCCTTCGCTGGTTCCGCCCCCATCGGAGCAAACTCCTATACAAATCTTTCGTTCGGGACATACCCCTTATAAGCAACTTCCGTTTAAGGGGCGTGTGTGGGGAAATTCCGGAGCACACCCAGAGTCAATGTTCAACGTGACCCAAACCAGTAAATCTTGTTAACGAAGAGAATTTCCTTTTGTCTACTGAAAGCCAATGCTGACGTCTATCATTTCGAAGAATGTAATATCAACAAATAAAACATTCCGATACACTCTCTTTTCCGATCTCCTGATCTGAGATTTTGCTATCATTTCCACAGGAGAGCAAGACAGTCTATGCACCTACATAAGTGCTTAATATCTACCCTATATGTAACATAAATGTTCTGTGCAAACTCTTGCCTTGTATAAAACTAGTTTTTCATCTCTAAGCTTTTTATAAAATCCTTTTTTTCCAGCATATTGCAAATAAGCATACTGAATATTTTCGTCGTAGTTGATGTAAGTGTACATACTCTATAGTTGCTTTTCTGTGCTGCCTTTGCTATGATTTCTAGTTCCCAGTCTTCAGGCATTGTTTCCTTATGTTCATATTCAGCAGAGCAATCTAATCATTGCTCGATTTGCCATTTCAGTTTCAGTGTTTCCATTATAGCCTTGCGTTTGCTGTCTCCTTAGTTTCTTTACCATTTGTCACCTCAAAATCTGTGAATTCATTCGTGAGTACTTGCAGATTTTCTTCAGTTTCTGGTATGGCATTATAATTATCCACCTCACAACTCTTATTCAGGACCCCACAAAAATTTTCTGACCAATATTGTTTGTTACTTCTTCAGATGTTATTGATCCATCGTATGTTTTGAGAGCCATTTTGCTTTTTTTTTTCACTGTAAATTTTATTAACAATTCCCTGTTCTACCCTAAAAGCAGCTTCACTCCAAGAATGCATGGTTTTGTGAACATCAACTTCTTTGACATAGTATTTTTATTATCTCTTCTTCATCCTTGTTTAACTTAGCATGGTGCAATTTGCATTCATCATCTCATCCCTGAAACTTGTCTACATGAACTCTCAGTTTCCTTCTAACATCTAAAGCATTCATAGATATGCTTTTGTTGGAAAAGAGGACCTCTGTTCATCAAATTGTTTGCAGCAAAAAACTAACAAAGTGCGCCCCTTTTTAGTTTGTAGATGATCCCATATCTACATTATCCATTACATCCTCAGTACTTTCACTGTTCCTAATAACTTTCGCATTTGTATCACCAAAAGAAATTCAAATATCTCTTTCCAGTTTTCTATCTGCAACGTTCTGAAGTCATATGTAAAATTCATCTTTGAATGTAATTTGAGACATCATCCGTTTGTGCATAGCACACTATAATGCTTTTTAGCTTTAAATTCAGGCTTATGCTATCTCTACAGATTCCATCAATTCATCCAGAAAGAATATAAACATTATTCCCCTCCATTCTTCCTTTCCTATTCCTTTTGCGCCAGGATTAAAAAAAACAGCCATGATGTCCAGTTCATTTCTTTTGATTTAATTTTCTACCTATTCTATATATTTCAGATTGGATTCAAGGTTCCTGCATTTCACAATTTATTATTTTCGATTTATTCTTGCTATTTATAAACCATGAGATACTTGACAACTTATGGCCAAGATTAGGGGCCATTTCTAAATTACACCTATTCATTCATGTGGCAGAATCCATGTAGGATACCAAAGTCCAGGGTTGAAGTTAGAGATATGAGGTATTCACTGCTTTAACCCACTGCTGATGGTTTCTGGTGTTTCTGAACTGGGCCACAATTTTCGACTGTGGGTCTACTGCCCTTTACATCAAGCTGTTTTAACCTGCATGGCAGCAGGGGATCATGCCCTAAGTTCAAAAGTTCAAGCCCCTTATTCAGGTAGTAACGAGTTGGTCATATAGACCTGATACTCACTAAGGGGCTGAGGCCCAACTCCCTAAAGATAGATATATATATATATATATATATACATATATATATAATATATATATATATATATTATTTATTAATATTTTAATAATATTATTTATATTATAAAATTATTTTAATATACATATATAATACCTAGAATTCCATAGTATTTTGGTTTCCATTAATACTAACAAAAATTATTAAAATTAACTAGGTAAATTTTAATTATTACTTTCTATAAATATTACTATTCTTTGGATTTAAGATAGATTTTGAAGCACTAATGTATCTCTTTATAGCGAGAAACCTTTGACATTCAAAAGATTATTTTCTCCATGGATGCTATTTATATATATATATAGTAATATATATATATATATTATATATAGTATATATATATAATATATATACAATTATATATATATATAACCTAGTAATTTACATTATTACTTTCCATAAATTATATTACTATTTCTTTGGTTTAAGATAGATTTTGAAGCACTAATGTATCTCTCTTTATACGAGAAACCTTTGGACATTCAAAAGATTATTTTCTCCATGGATGCTAATTTATATATATTATATATATATATAATATATATATATATTTATATATATATATAATATATCAAAAACCTAGTAATTTCCATTATTACTTTCCATAAAGTATATTACTATTCTTGGTTTAAGATAGATATTGAAGCACTAAATGTATCTCTCTTTATACGAGAAACCTTTGACATTCAAAAGATTATTTTCTCCATGGGTGTAAAATTTTAGTTTTTATTCAGTTAAGCATTTACATTACTGTTTTACATTAGAGTACTGACTCTTGATGAACATTCTAAATTTGGGTGAACTGGAACTAGTCTTATACATGACTTTGTAATCAGAGTTCGTACAAGACCTATAGATACGTTTCTTAGTTAAGGTAGTTTGTAGTTAACTTTTAGATAATTCTATAGTGTTCAACCATCAATGAATAGCTATTTGACCACGAGGACCAAGTGAAGACAGATGGTGGTTGAAATAATTTCCTCTTCTATTTCATTGGCTTTAACCGAGGATACACTGTTCTTTGATTGCCTTTTACTGAAATGAGGTACTTACCACATCTACATGTAATATGAATCTGTTTCGGTATATGTTTGTGTGTACAGAGATGGATGATAATTGATAATTCCAGTGATGCTATTGTTTACCTAAATGGTTTACATAAGTCAATGAAATTCTCGAAATAAACACCAGCGCATGTTTGCAGTTTCTGAGTCTATTATGGAAGAACGGGTAGTTTTGGCACCATGCGAAGAAGGGATGAACCAAGTCAAAGGTTTAAGCGATGCTCAAGCAGCCCTCACACAGCCTGACCAAGTTCAGGCCGTTGAGAAGACGATTCTTGTTTGGATGAAGCAAATTGGTGAGTTCATGCACAGGAATTTTATATGAGTAATGGGATCCCTTACATGCACATTACTATTTTCAATATTATTTCCAGATATAGCCTTCGACTGTCATTTTTTATATGTATGAATGCGCGGAAGTTAAGCTACCTCCCTACAATTTAAAGCTCTTGATACAAGTGGAACTATATATATCTATCAGTCCAGACTTTAGATCAAGAAGAAAACTCATAGGTCGAGCAAATTATGTTTCATTTGCATATCTATGTATCCCAAAATATTACTGTATATTTATACCTAAGAACTATAGGTTTCTTATTCAGAATCTGTCTTAGTCGAGATGGAACAATTACGTCAGGAAACAGATGATGCAGGTCCACAAGACGAGTTGGAATACTGGAAAAGACGAATGGCTAAATTCAAATATCTTTCAGAACAAATGGAAAAGGTTGAGGTAGGTTTCAGCACGATGCTGCAATTTCTTTTTCTGCTAACATTAGTGCAGAGGACGCTATTTTTCATAATATTTTACGGATTTTGAAGGCTGCATGCTTCTTAAGTTATTTTCAAAGGGGAATAACTTTTCGTGCATAAGAGTTGCTTTGTATCATTTCGACTTCCAAGAGAAACACCGGATATTGGATTGCTGAGAATTACAGGAAAATTGACTTCCAACGATTGCGGAATTGATGTGCGCAAAACACGAGCACGAATGACACCATGATTTTCATAAGTAAAATATATAATGTTCTTCACGCTTCAGCGTAGTTGCTAACTTCATAAAATTTGCCAGATATTAGACGTTTAGGTAGAATGTCTTTAATCATTCCCTCTCTTTCTCATAATAAGTCAGTAAGGCAGCCGACACAGATTTGGTCTACAGCGGAAACTATCATACTTGTATCATAATGAGAGATCTATTTTCATCATAAACAACCTAAGTCAGTACGGTAAATTCCTTTATTTCAGTTCATCTTTTATCTGTATATCCACCAACAGGTGCGAGGAGCAATACTAGTGCTGCAGTTAGCGAGGTCGAAATTGCTGAAAACTTGGAAGGATATTGATGCTAAGGTCACTAATCACCTGACTCAAGCAAAGGATAACGTCAAGTTCGTGTATGCCATCGAAGAATACTGCCATCCCCTTTACCTGAATGATCCGGTGCGTAAAAGTATCGAACGAGAACAATTTGTTGTTGTCATCACGCGTCAGTTCTGATCCAGGAAACGTTGGTTGAACATAAGTTTTTAGTTATTAGCCTTTTTAACCACGTCGAAGACTAAAATTGGTTAAAGGCACCAAGGTGTCTAGAAGAATTAAGATATATTATGAAGCTTTCTCCAGCTTTTGACCAAGAATCTGTTACCATTGAAAATGAACCCTATGGTGCAGTTAAAATATAACCTGTCATTATATGTAATTTATTAAGGATTTTCCTTTATTACTCTTAAAGGGGATTATTCAGTCTAGTAACAGTTTAGGATGCTTAAAATAATTAAAGATATTAACAATTCATGCACCTGGTTTTGAGAAGTCAATAAATTACTGTAAACTGTTTGAAACCTTCATTGAAGTTTAAATAGTCAAATGAGTATTTTTGCACTAATTCAGATATATCTACTTTTCAGTTCATTTAAGCTCATGTAAAAAAAAAAAATATTACTGTTTAATAATTGAAAAAACTAACCAAATAACTATTTATCCTACAGCCTGGAATGACGCCGTACATCATGATGCTCTTCAATACTGTACGAATGATTCACTCCATTTCCAAATATTACAACACGTCGGAAAAACTTTCTGCGCTTCTTATAAAGGTGATTATAGTTTATTCAGAAAAATTATATGAACGAAATACAGGAACAAATATATAATATATATATATATATATATATATATATATATATATATATATATATATATATATGCATAGAGCCAGGAGAAGGGTGAAAAGAAATTACTTGAACCGACCGCTTTCATGTATTTCTACACCTCATCAGGGTTCGGGTACAAGTGCCAAGAAAACGAATACAGAGTCACAAGAAGACTTCGTGGCAAGACAAAAGATGCTAAAAAACAGTCCTAATGCTTAATAGCCTACTTGTTTTTAAATACCCCTCGTTAAAATTTCATCACCTTTGTATAAACCTAGGCTGATATTTAATAAATTATCACAGTCTTGTTTAATTATACTGGATTCTATTAAAGTTCTTTTCACTAAATCTTTGCAAAACGTAATTTCTTTGGAGTCTGTCCAGTTAATACCATGTTTATTATTATTCACGTATACAAATAATGCATTTGATATATTACCAGTTCTTACATTATATTTGTGTTGTTTTAATCGAACCGCCAATGTATTTCCACTTTGTCCTACGTAGGTTTTATTACAATTTTTACGCGGAATCTTATAAATACACCCTGTTCCATTTTCAGGTGAATTTCTAATCAGCAAGTTTCTAACAGTTATTAACGTTTTGAACGCAACATTAATACCTAGTGGCTTGACTTGTCTCGGGATGTTATTAAAACAAGTATAATAAGGAAGCACTAAAAGATTTCTGTTTCGAACTTTTCAGTTTTTGTCAATCCGTAAAACGTTTTTCGGGCTTTACAAAAGGTGTTTTCAATAAAATTGTTTGGGTACCTTAAGTTGCCGGCAATTTCACGTATCTTGGCAATTTCTTGATCTAAAAATTCCAGGCTGCTGACCCGCAGTGCCCTTAAAAACATTTAGAACTAAGACTCCAAAGAAATTATGTTTTTCAAAGATTTAGTGAAAAGAAATTCAATAGAATCCTGTATAATGAAACAAGACTGTGATAATTTATTAAATATCAGCCTAGGTTTAGACAAAGGTGATGAAATTTTAACGAAGGGTATTTTAAAACAAGTAGGTTATTAATCATTAGGACTGTTCGGTAGTTGTAAGCGTTGTATGTTTTTTAGCATCTTTTGTCTTCTTGTGACTCTGTATTCGTTTTCTTGGCACTTGCACCTGAACCCTGATGAGGTGTAGAAATACATGAAAGCACTCAGTTCAAGTCATTTCTTTTCACCCTTCTCCTGGCTGTTTGCATATATGATCATCACACGTCTACAGTGATTTGTTGCACACACACACATATACATACATACATATATATATATATATATAATATATATATATATATATATATATATATATATATATATATATATATAAAGATATATGCCATGAAGGAAAATAAACAACAGAGTATCCGTGAGACCTTTCGACATCCAAACGTCCTTTACTAAGCAGATGAACTGACATACATGAGGAAAAAGACAAAACATGAAGATTCGTATAACTGACAGATAGGGGTTATAAAGAGATTAGTACCTAGAATCCGACACACCTGGAGGATGAGTAACCTTCCCAAACAAGCATAAACAATGGTGCAATTAAAAGTTTAAGACAATCCTCTCAGATACAAGGACAAGACAATTAAAGGATTATAGGGTGAACAGCTATTCAGAACTTTGGTAAACAAAAACCATATTCACAATACATATACACAATAAACATGCTTTAGAGATTACATTACAACGAAGATAACTCTAAGGCGCAACTAATTTTTATTTAAGCCTGTAATTATATCTTTGAGGTCACTCTTAAACATGTTACAAATACAAGGGTCTAAATGAAAAAGGTCTCGACTAACATTGAAATTACAATGAAAAGTAAGTTGTATTAAAGCAGATTCTAAAAGATTTCGTGATAAGACATCTCTTGACCTTGCAATTACTGAACTACCAACCCAATTTATTCGGTGGTTGTTTTCACTTAAATGAATGAATATTGGATTAGATGTTTGCCCAGTTTTTACAAAATATTTATGCTGGCTTAGCCTTACTTTCTTTGGAGTCTGTCCAGTTAATGCCATGTTTATTATTATTCATGTGTACAAATAATGCACTTGATATATTACCAATGCTTACATTTTATTTGTGTTGTTTTAATCGAACTGCCAATGTATTTCCACTTTGTCCTACGTAGGTTTTATTACAATTTTTACACGGAATCTTATAAATACACCTTGTTCCATTTTCAGGTGAATTTCTAATCAGCAAGTTTATAACCGTTCCTAACGTTTTGAACACAGCATTAATACCTAGTGGCTTGACTTGTCTCGGAATGTTATTAAAACAAGTATATAAAGGAAGCACTAAAAGATTTCTGTTTCGAACTTTTCAGTTTTAGTCAATCCGTAAAACGTTTTTCGGGCTTTACAAAAGGTGTTTTCAATAAAATTGTTTGGGTACCTTAAATTGCCGGCAATTTCACGTATCTTGTCAATTTCTTGATCTAAAAATTCCAGGCTGCTGACCCGCAGTGCCCTTAAAAACATTTAGAACTAAGACTCCAAAGAAATTATGTTTTGCAAAGATTTAGTGAAAAGAAATTTAATAGAATCCTGTATAATTAAACAAGACTGTGATAATTTATTAAATATCAGCCTAGGTTTACACAAAGGTGATGAATGTTAGGTATTACTGAAATGGACAGTCTGTAACCTTGATGAGCGCAGATACGAACCTTGAGCAGCCTCCTAGTGCATCCAACGTAGGCTCCCAAACTTCATCTGGGACAGGTATATTCATTTATAAATAATGTTGGAAGTCACGGACGGGCTCAGTCTGTCCTTAACTCTGAAAAAAGAGCGTATTGTTAGAGGATTACGTGGTATTAGCTTTAGATTCAAAGCAGGCAATTCATTATTAATTAGATTCATACATTTCCTTTTGAAGGTATTATCCTGTAGGAACGGTAACTTAGCTTATATACATAACTTTGAAACAGTATATATGTTAACAGGTGGTTTTCCTTGATATCAGCTTGCTCCCTACTAAAAAATAAGAAAAAAAAAAATAATACTTGACCAACTTAATTGTCAATTGTAAAAGAATAATTTTAAGGCAATTTGCACATGTGAATTTCTTTGTTAGGTCATTTTTAAAGTTAGCACTGAATTACTTTTACATACCTTTTCAATTTCAGATCACAAACCAAATGATCAAATCTTGCCAAGCGTACATATCATGCCAAGGTCAGCAGTCAATTTGGTCTCAGCCTCGAGAAGAAGTCAGGGTCAAGATTCAGCATTGTCTGAAACTCAGTGCTGCTTACAGAAATGCTTATCAGAAGACAAAGGTAATAAGGGATATTTATCTGTGATTACGTGATTTTTTTTCACTGCATTATTCGCTTCCACAATTTATTGTTACTCCTTTTCTTCTTCCTCCTCATGTTATTACCTCTATTACTATTGACATTTTCATTAAAATGAAAGACTATCATTTTGCAGGAAAAACTCGAGTCGATGCCCGGAGAGCGTCCATTCAACTTCAGCGAGCAATATGTTTTTGGAAAATTCGAGTCCTTTTGTTGTCGCTTAAACAACATAACTGCTCTCTTCGACGACATTGACAAGTTTTCGGGATTTTTTGAAGGACGCGCTGAATGTGAGAGCATTGTTTTTTTTGAATCCTTATGCCTTGTTAAAATCATTTACTTTTTTATGGTATTTATTTTACCATGATAACAAATAGCCCTTTAATTGCCAAAGGATTAAGATTGGTGGACAGAAAAATCTCCGCATACTTACAGTCACATCTGTGAACTAGGAAATTATATCACCTTAACCTTTTGTCACTTTCAGAAAAAAACTTTCTCCTTTCATGAACATTAGGTTAAAAATACCCTAAAAAGACTGATAAGGACTTTGATTTCTTTTTCAAATTAAGTTTTTTCTCAAAAACTCATTTCGTCTCCTATTAATATTTTTTATCTTGGGTAACTTAAAAACGTGAAATTCATTTTACATTAGTATTGCCTTCCAGATAAAATATTCTCGTTTTGATATGCCAACACTGCTGTGCAACTCAGCTTTAAAAAAATTGTGTTAAAAGCAATTATCTTTACAGATATTGGTAGCACCACTCAACGTGGTATGTTTTTATATAAGAAAATTTGTTTCTTAGAGTATTACATATTGAATTTTGAGATCTGTAAATTTAATGCGTGCATATATTCTGTCCAATAAAAATCTGTAGCATTACATACTTTTAACGTAGCTAGTGCTAATAGATTGTTAAATATTATTAAATAAATTAGCTGTCCCTATTAAAGTAAAGTCTAGTAACATTATAGTTGAATTAAACCATCTTTGCTATTAAAAAATACTTAACTTTTCGTAAATTTTGGATGCATGTTCCATAGAGCACCCACTCATTTAAATACATTTAAAGCTTACATCCAACATATCTCCAGTAACTCTTCCAGCGTTCAGGGATGAATTCTTAGGTTACTAAAAAAAAAGAAAAAAAAACTGATGTATATGAGCACGTGGACGAAATAAAGAATAACTATTCCACAAAAACACACACACGCGCACACACGCACACACCCACACACACACACACACACACACATATATATATATTATTATATATAATATATATAAATATATATATTATATATATAATATATATAATATTATATATATATAATATATAATCGTATTTATATATCTGTAATATCTATATATATATATATATATATATATATATATATATATATATATATATATATATATCTATATATATCTGTATTACTATATATATATATATATATATATATATAGCTATATAGATTATGATATATCTGTAATATAAAAAAAAATCTCTAATAGATATAGATATATATCTGTAACATAAAAAAATCTCTCTATGGTAAGGATTTACGAGGAGAATATATCAGGAAACAGTGACAACCCACTATAACTTAAAATGTACTTTAATAACAATCAGTAAGGAAATTAAAAGTCACAAAACAGAACATTAAACAAATTACGGACGCATTGCACAAAAGCAAAGACTCGCCATACAACACTTCATCAAGACAACTAATCACTAATCACTGCATTTTACAGTATAATACCCAAGTCACAAAGCTTTACATCAACACAACATATAATTCACTGTAACATCAAAAAGTTAGTGGCAACCAACGTAACATCACACAAGAAAACGTCCAAATGGATAAAACAATACATTACCATATATTCCTCAAAACTTGATACACTATTATAATCACTTGTTTGTTTCAGCTCCAACGAAAATCGTCGTTTTGGGCCTTTATATACCCGACTCACGCTAGACATCCATGGACCAAATATCATATTTTCGGTACATTATCCTTGGCGACTACCGCCTACGCCAAGCGCTACTGCCATCTGTTGTCTAGTGTACACACTTTTTTTGTATGCAAATATCAATTTTCAACCTTTTATGCAATTTTACATTCAATAAATCAATATTCCTTTACATTCCCCCCTTTTAACTCAGCGGCTCTCTCCTCAGTCCATGCTGAATTTTCACTCTTACAGTCTTAAACATTAGCTACTTCCCTTCAGCAACTATCGGAGACTGCCACGTCGTTGGTAACAAGCACTTTCCTTTAAGTAATCAACAGATCTAGAGAGAGAATCTGCAATGACATTTTCTTTGCCTGCTATATGGTGAATATTCAGTTTGAATGGTTGCAAAAATAAAGACCATCTTAAAATTCTCTTATTGTTGTGCTTACAGTTTATTAATAAAGGTTAAAGGGTTATTATCAGTATATACATCTACTTTCAAAGTTACTGTTAAGCAAGTATATCTCAAAGTGCATTAAACTCAAAATAAACTTAAAGCTTCTTTTTCAACAATACTGTAATTTAACTGGTGGCCATTATATTTCTTTGAAAAGTAAGACACAGGGTGTAAAACACCATTATGTTCCTGTAATAATACACTGCCAGCTCCTACTTCACTGGAGTCTACCTGTAAACTTCTTAAATGGTTATAGATTAAAAGGTCTGGGGATTTCAGCACTGGCTTAGACATTAACATGAGCTTAAGTTTATTAAAGGCATCGTCACATTCCTTTGACCACACAAACTTCACATCCTTTTTCAGCAACTCTGTTAATGGGTAGGCTACATCTGAAAAGTTCTTACAAAATTTTTCTGTAATACCCCACTGTTCCCAAAAATTTCATCACTCCACGTTTAGATGTAGGGAGGGTCAAATTCTTTATGACCTCAATATGACAATCAACAGGTTTCACTTGGCCACTTCCTATTTCATGTCCTAAATATTGAACAGTAGTTTTTCCAAATTCACATTTGGCAAGGTTTATCGTAACATTAAATTCTAATAACCTCTTAAAAACATCATATACATTTTTAATGTGATCTTCCCAGGTTTCTCCAACAATAATAATGTCATCTAAATAAACAAATACACCTTCGAGATCCTTCAAGATATAATTCATCTGACGTTGGAAAGTCAGAGGTGCATTACATAAACCAAATGGCATTACCTTATAATTATAAAGTCCATGGGGTGTAACAAATGCAGCAATATCCCTGCTGTTTTGTCTAACTCAATTTGATAGTATCCTTTCAATAAATCAATTTTACTTAAAAAAGGAAAACTTTGCTTACATTATCAATTATATCTTCTACTCTGGGCATAGGATATGAATCTTTTATAGTTACATTATTTACCTTTCGATAGTCTGTACACATTCTTGCACTTCCGTCAGGTTTGTCGACTAGAATACATGGGCTAGCCCATTCACTATGGCTTTCCTCTGCTAGTCCGTGTTTCAGTAAATAAGCAACTTCGGTCTTTAACTGTTGTTGTTGCCTCGGCGACATTCTGTATGGACGCTGACTTATTGGAGTCTCTTCTCTCAACCTGATTTTATGTTGTACTCCTTTTATCCTTTTAGGATGGTCTGAAAATAGATCTGAAAAGTTTTGAATTAGCACTTTAAAATCATGCTGCTGTTCATCAGATAAATGAATACATAACTTCCTAAATTTTTCATCATCACTCAAATAATCTGTATTTTTTAATCGAAGTTCAATTTCTTCTTCAACGTCTTTTTCATCATCCTCTTTTGCAATTGACAACACTCCACTGGATTCGTTATACTTCTTTAATTTGTTAATATGGAAAGTTTTAACTTTCCTCCGTCCTGTAGGAAATTGAATTCGATAATTAACATCACTTACTTTTTCCTTCACCGTGCAAGGTCCTATATACTTCTGGTTAAAAACCTTACCACTGTAGGGAGATACACTAGAACCTTATCTCCTATGTCGAGTTCACGTTTTGCAGCCTTTTTGTCGTAATTTCTTTTCATCTCTTCTTGTACTACTTTAAGATTCTCATGCTACTTCCATATTTTTTTTATTTTTTTCCTCATTTCTTGTAACGTGATAGATTCCTTCTCATCTGAAATCAACTGATTCTTTATCACCTCCATGGGTGACCTTACCTGATGGACATATACTACTGAAAAGGAGAATACCCAACGATGAATGTACGCTATCACGAACGGCAAATAGCAACATTGGTATGTAGACATCCCATTCCTTTTCATTTTCACAACAGTACGTGCGAAGCATGGTTTTGAAGGTTCGATGAAATCGTTCGACCACTCCTTGGCTCTGTGGGTGATAAGGAGACGATAAACAATGCTTAATATTCTGACAGGCTAAAAATGAGGTAAACTTTCTAGACGTAAAGTTGGTTTCCTTGGTCGGTTTGAACTACTTTTGGCAAACCTACCAGCGAGAAGAACTTGTTAAGCGCTTCAATTATCTTATCAGCACTCACAGTTCTTAAAGGAATAGCCTCTGGAAATCTGGTAGCACTACACATAATTGTCAGCAAATACTCGTTACCTTTGCTAGACCTAGGCAGAGGTCCTACACAATCCAAAACCAGTTTCTCAAAGGGTTCTCCTGGAACTTCAATGGGTTGCAATGGCATCACCTTAGGGTCATGTTGAGCTTTACCTACTTTTTGACATAAATCACAATTTTTACAATATTCACTACAATCTTTCTTCATCTTAGGCCAAAAAAAATACCTTAATAATTTCTCATAAGTTTTGTTTATACCTAAATGACCAGAATAACTACAGTCATGAGCAATACCTAGAACAAATTCCTATACTACTAATTGGAATGACCACTTGTTCTACAACATCATTAACATTTCTACTTGTGAACTTCCTCATTAGGATTCCATCCTTTAAAAAGTAACACTTGCCTTCCTTCTCGATATCATTTATATCAACAAGGGCATTATCTCTTATTACCTTCAAATTATCATCTTCAATTTGAGATTAACAAATTCTTCCTTATTAACTTTCAGCATTCGCAAAGGAGTACTGACTTTACTTACTTGTAGTGTTTCCGGACTATCTTTAAACAAGTTTTGTAAATCCAAACCGTCGTCATCATTTACCTTTCCTTCGGCACTCTTACTTCTTGTAGTAACTGCACAAGCAGGAAATAAGTTTGGAAATGTACATTCAACTTCTGTAATAAATGAAGAATTAAAGGGTTTTTTCTGTCAAAATTGGATTACTGCTACCAAAAACTTTGTCTCCACATACATCATTTCCAAGAATTAACTCTACTCCTGACACTGGGATTTCTCTCACCAAAGCAATTTTAACATATCCCGAAATTAATGGAGTTTCTAACCTTACTTCTACTAATGGAGCTGAAAACTCAGGTCCAAACCCACGCAGAAGTACATACTCTCCAGTATCCTTCCACTGGGTCATACATATTTTTTATCATTACAGACTGTACCGCTCGGTATCTCTTAACCACCTTACTTTCCTTTTTTCAACACAAGGGAGGTGTAACCAACCATCTCCCATAAAAGGGTCATACAATTCAGTACCTTTGGATGTGGACTTCTCTTCAGGTAGTCTCACTCCATTTCCTTTTACAATATCCTCAATACAACCAACATTACTAACATTTTGAACATCATTGTTACCTATTTTGTAACCTATATTTTCATCAACATCACATATATTATTACTGTTCTATGCTATCGTTACAATACCTCTTACCTGGCCTAAGGGGAGAAGCAAACAAACAAGGACCTCTGTCACCACATGCTTGTGGTTGATTCAACAATGCAATGGTATTTTCAGGTTTATGATCATCCTTAAAAATGTACAGGTTTATCTTTAACTTTATTTACCACTTGAATTGGACGGTTTATTGTGCGATGTGGACAACTCCTACTGATGTGTCCCTGGTTTGCCACAACTGAAACATACAAAATCTCTAAAATTTTCGCCTATATTTGGTAACTAGGTGTAACTGATCATTTACACTGTATCCTGCTTGTCCAGCACTAACACTAGGACCAGATATCGACTTGCCCCTCTACCACCTCTATTAAAGGATTTATTATAGACTCCACGAGATGATACCTGTGAACTCGTAGTCTTACCTTGTGCCTTGTAATTTTGCTGCTCTTCCCAAACTCTGCTCCTTCCAATTTTTAGGAGTGACGTCAGTATTATATAGCTTATGGGTCAATGCATAATTATCAGACAATCTAGTGGCTTCATCGACATTATCTACATCACGTTCATCCAAATATGTTTTAATAAGTGGATTAATACCATCCTTGAACTGCTCAAGCAAGATAAGTTCCTGAAGTTTACCGAAATCACCATTAACTTCTCGGGCATTCATCCACCTATCATACCACAGGCGTTGTTCCGTGCATACTCCATATGAGTGCGACTGTCTCTTTTTATCCAGCTTCTGAACTTCTCTCTATACCTCTCTGGCACCCATTCATAAGCTTTCAAAACTTCAGATTTAACTCTCTCATAATCCTTAGAATCATCTAAAGATAAGGCAGCAAATACTTCCCTAGCCTTTCCTCGAAAGGAGGTTTGAACCAACGTGCTCCATGACGTTCTCGGCCATTCACGCTGTTCTGCCACTTTCTCAAATTGTAAAAAAATGCATCCACTTCATTTTCAACAAAAATTGGTACACTTTTTACTGCATTGTCTATTCTAAAAGATTTTGGTATTTCTCTGGACTTTTCTTCTACTTCAATTTTCTTCATCTCTAGCTCTATCCTCTTTTGCTCAACTTCAGCTTCTACCTTCTTTAGTTCAACAGCTTTCTCATTCTCTAATCTAACTATTTGCAAATGAATCTGCATCTGCTCAACACTCATCCCTTCATAAACAAGTTTGGACTTTTTTGGTTTAACCTTGCGTGACTTGGTTTTTTCACGTACGGCTTTGGCACCTTCCTCTTCACTTGCACTTCCCTCTGTATTATTCTCACTTGCGCTTTGCTGGCTATCAGTTTCTTGCCTTCCCAACTCATTAGTAACACCCTTCCTTATCAGATAAAATGCCTAAAGTCATTAGCGCCTCACTTACTTTATTTGAGATTTCTTGCTTCCTTGCAGATTCTGATACTTCTACATTATAGTACCTAGCTAGAACAATCCAGTCTATTTTAGTTATACCTTCTAACTTTTCACCACTAGGACTACGTATGAAATCTTTCAAATCAAACATCTTTAATAACCTGCTCAAAATAACGCAGCAAGACAAATATTATAGCACTAACACTATCACAACTCTCCCCCCTCTCTAAAGTACATGGAAGTACTGAAAAGCAATTAATAGAAGGGATACGTCAAGTTATGGTCAAATACGCTCGACATGAATAAAGCAACAATTAATAAGGATACGTTCGGGTTTCGTTCGATAGAATGAGTTAACACTTAGTATTCATATGTTCGGGTTTCGTTCGATAGGATGAGCAAAGAATGAGTAGGGATACGTTCGGGTTTCGTTCGACAGGCCCCCATGTAACATAAAAAAAAAATCTCTCTATGGTAAGGATTTACGAGGAGAATATATCAGGAAACAGTGACAACCCACTATAACTTAAAATGTACTTTAATAACAATCAGTAAGGAAATTAAAGTCACAAACAGAACATTAAACAAATTACGGACGCATTGCACAAAAGCAAAGACTCGCCATACAACACTTCATCAAGCACAACTAATCACTAATCACTGCATTTTACAGTATAATACCCAAGTCACAAAGCTTTACATCAACACAACATATAATTCACTGTAACATCAAAAAGTTAGTGGCAACCAACGTAACATCACACAAGAAAACGTCCAAATGGATCATACAATACATTACCATATATTCCTCAAAACTTGATACACTATTATAATCACTTGTTTGTTTCAGCTCCAACGAAAATCATCGTTTGGGCCTTTATATACCGACTCACGCTAGACATCCATGGACCAAATATCATATTTTCGGTACATTATCCTTGGCGACTACCGCCTACGCCAAGCGCTACTGCCATCTGTTGTCTAGTGTACACACTTTTTTTGTATGCAAATATCAATTTTTCAACCTTTTATTCAATGCAATTTTACATTCAATAAATCAATATTCCTTTACAATATATATATATATATATATATATATATATATATATATATATATATATAAAAATATATATATATATATATATATATATATATATATATATATATATATATATATATATATATATATATATATATAGATATATAGATATGTATAAATATATATATATATATATATATATATATATATATATATATATATATATATATATATATATGTATATATATATATATATATATATATATATATATATATATATATATATATATATATATATATATATATATATAATGGACAGGACAGTGAGAAGGCTGAAGATAATTTCTTCTTTTTATTTATACCAACGTTTCGGGAATCCTTTCCCATCTTCCAGGCTATAAATAGAATTAATTTTTACAATATTAAAAAGTATGCTAAAATAAGCTAATAATTATAAAAAAATAGTTTTTAATATAACAGTCATAAGCTAAAAGTAAAAGTAAAATAAAGACTACAAAGCGACTTTAAGCTAAAAGTAAATTACTGTTATGAGGTTTGGTTGTTAACTGATGGAGAACAGCATAATCAAAAGGCAATGTTAGAGGAATAAGCAAAGGGAGAGGGAGAGAGAGAGAGAGAAAAAGTGATTAATAGGCAGTTAGGCAATATGTAATGGCGTGGAGGTAGTTTGGTTGTTTAACGAAGGACACAGTTTCTTGATGTAAAGAGAATTCTAAAAGGACCGTGGCAAGACAATCAGTATTTTGACGGAGTGTTGTGAAACTATTATGCATAATGTCATTTTTAAATGAATTGGAATGATTCCATATGGCCGAAAATTCTTTTGATTATAAAATGCAGACTTTCAGTAAGTGTCAGGTAGATCCGACGTACTTTCCAAAATTACATTTTGGACAAGTATATTCATAGACAATGAAAGAATGCAGGATATTTCATTGTGAAAACTACTCCAGTCCGAACACAGGGAATAGGCTCTGAATATAAGTGTCTTTGCTGAATTTAGCTTGAATGTCATAGAGCAGTTACTAAAAAAGGTAAGACCCAAACCAGTGTACGGCCTTTTCCTAAAAGATACCCGTGAGAAATCTCCCATTAAAACATGAAATATTTATGTCTAATTAAGGCAGATGATTATTTTATTCCAATTTCATTGTAAAACTGGTATTTTGATGAAAAGTGTTGACAAACAAGTAACTCTGGGCATTGTCTAAGAAACAGTTCTTCGAGGTGGTACATAAATATATTGGCGAATGTAATACCCAGTGGTGACCCTATTGCCATACCATCAACCTGTTTGTACAACATTTTGTTAAAAACAAAGTGGGTACCAATCACTGTAAGCTCAAGGAGGCTTCTAAAACTATTCAAATCAAAACCATTGAATATAGTAGTTTCTGTAGGGAAAACGTTAAGTATAATTTCTATTGTTTCCGTAAGGGGCACGTTTGTTCAATAATTTCAGGAATGAATTTGGCAGAATTCTGAAGTGTAAACTGGTTGTTTGTAAGATTACTAAGGTGAGAAACTAGGAATTTGGTGAATTATAAGCTGCTAAAATCGGTGTGAGTGGCATATTAAGGACCCCATTCACGCTCAGACTCGTCTTAAGACTTGTAGAAAAGTGGGCAGAGCATTGGTCATTGGTTCGTAAATGTGGTTGTTTTTAGTCGGTACAGACTGTCGCATAGATAATTCGTAGCGCCTTGTTTAAAATGAGGTATAAATAGTGCATTCATTGTGGGACACAATGGAGGAGTGATATAGTAGTTGCATTTGACAATGTCTTCGAGCGTCGCGTGAGAGAGAAGAGAGAGAGAGAGAGAGAGAGAGAGAGAGAGAGAGAGAGAGAGAGAGAGAGAGAGAGCGTTGTTGGGTTGTTTGTAATTGTCGGAAATAATTGAGAGTTCAAGTGTTTTCGTATGTTTGATGTGTTGTGTTCGTGTTTGGTGTTGCTGTACGGTAGTGTTTGTGTTTTTCTGAGTGAGTGAGCTGTCGAGAGAGAGATAGAGAAAGAGCATAAGTGGTTGGTGGATAGTTAGCGATGGTTTGCTTGTTGGGCGATAGTATTGGGCTGTCTACTGTGTCTGTACAGGACAGTCGTTTTTGGCAGCAGTCTTGGACATTGTTAATAGTCAGTTGTGTTGTGTTTCTGGATTGAAATGTTGTTTGATTTGCTGTTGATATTGTATGTTTAGAGTTGTTGAGTTTGTTGTGCTTGTGTGTTGCAAGGTTGTTGAGCTTGTGAGTTTTGTTGGGTTGTATTTAAGTTGTTTTAGTTGTGAGTTGTTGAGTGTTGTTGGTGAGCTGTTGTGATTTCATGGTGTTGTTTGTGAGTGGTTGTATATGGACTGGTAAGGTTGTTGTTTTGATGTTGTTGGTGTTTGTCTACACAGTGATTTGTTGTGTTGTTGTATGGTTGTAGTACTTGGTTGGCTGTTTTGTGTTGTGATTCTCAGTGGTTGCTTTGTCTCGACAACTGTATCCAGCGGATGGCACAGTGTCTCACCCTGAGTGTCTTGAGTCTGAGGTGAGTACCTGTGTTTGTGTTTTGTGTTTTTGTTCTGCGTAATTAGTAACGTAAAGAAGATAGGGGGGCTGGGGGAACTTTTTGTCAGCCGTGTTCGATAAAGTAAATATGGGGAGATCTTGTTGCTTTTGTTTTTTGCTTGTGATCCCACCACATTATTTTTGGCGCCCGAACAGGGACTGCTGGTGTGGTGGCAGCTGCAGGACGATTGGTATAGTGAGTTGTGTGATTGGTAAATAAAGTAAGTATGGAAGGTTTGACTGAAGTGGAGAGGCGGGAGGAGTTGTGGATGTCGAGGGAAGCTAATGAAAGATTGGAAGTAGAGAATGAGAGGTTAAGGGTAGAGTGTGAGGAGCTGAAGAGCGAGTTTGAGGAAATGAGAGGAATGCTAAGGAGTGCAAAAGTGGAAATGAAAGAAGAAGCAAAAGGAGTGGAAGAGAGAATGGTTTAGAAAATGGATGAGAAGTTCGGAGTGATGATAAATGCAGTGCAGGAGATGATGAAGGGATTCATGGGAGAGGGAGCAGTAGGAGGAATACTTCCTGGGTCTTGTGACAGGTCAGGAGTGGTCAGGACAGTGGAAAAGAGAGTGGATGAGAGTGCAAGTGATGAAGGTGATGTGATTGTAGTAAGTGAGGATAAGAAAGAAGGGCTACAGGATAAGGATAGGAATGAGCATAAGGTTAAGACAGGGCCTGAGAAGAAGAAGAAGAATAAGGGAAAGAAAGTTAGTAAGGATAATAGATAGGGTGTGAAAGGAATTGAGAATGTTGGGAAAAAGGAAGAGAGTAAAGAACAGAATGAGAGTGATTTAGGTTTAGGGGGAAGAATGATTTTGAGGAGGAAAGAATGAATGTTGGTTAGTCATTGTCTGTGTATGTATGCTGGTTAGAGACAGTAACTAGAAAAAAGTTTGGAGATGAGGGAATAAATGAGTGTAAGGAGTTAGTGAGGAAGTTGTTAGCAGCTGTGCCTGAGAGTGTGTATGAGTTTATAAATCTGAAACATAAGGAGAGGTTAACGTGGAATGATATTTTAGAGATAATTAGGGATTATGAGCTAGGTAGGTGTATGAAAGAGAGTAGGAGTGTATGCCTGAGTTTAAGAGCTATAGGGAGTCAGTTTTTAGTTTAAGGGCAAGTGTCGATGGCAGAGCGATGATTAATAGGAGCGTTAGAGCAAGCAATGTAAGTGTGGTGAAACCTAGGTGCAAGTGTCGGAAGGTTAGGGTCAGTTAGCTGTGAGTGAGAGCAGAAGTGTTATAGATGTGGGAAATCAGGGCATAAGAAGAATGAATGTCAGTGTGCGTTAGAAGCTTGTTTTGGGTGTGGGAAGATGGGGCGTTTGGTTAGTGAGTGTCAGAGAGATAGGGACATTAAATGTTATTAGTGTGGGCAAACAGGGCCTATAGCTAATGGATGTCGGGGTACCCGTATAAACGTGGTTTGTGGCAACTGTAGAAAGAATGGGTATTATGCTAGGATGTGTAAAGAACAGTATCCGAAGTGTGCTGAATGTGGAATGGAAGGTCATGTAGCGAGTGTGTGTAGGCGAAAGAGGGTGAATCAGGCTGGGAATGTGGGAAACTATACTCTGTTTTTTTCCATCTGTCCATCCACCTGTGGTGTTTGCGCATGGTAACACTGCATCCCGTGCTTTAAATAATATCCTATTTCGAATATTAATGGTGTATCTCGCATACAGTAGATTATTAATACACTTTTCAGTTGCAAATGTACACCCAGATATCCTTTTATTTACTTAAAACTTACACATAGCGTAACTATTTAAAGCCCGGACGCAGTGTTACCATGTGAAAACACCACAGGCGGCATGGACAGATGGAAAAAAACAGAGTTATAGGTGTTAAGGGGACTTCAGTTGGGTGGGGTCCCTCTTAGTATGCGACAGAATGTTCAGGAGGAATGCGATGAGTGAATGGTTGAAGGCTAATAAGTATGAGCCGAGTGTCAGTGAACAAATGGGTCAGGGAGATTGACAGTTAGTGTTAGCAGAGTGTGAGGGAATGAATGATACTTGTAGTGTGTGTGGGTTAGAATTGACATGGATAAGTGAGATTTCAGTGGGAAGGAAACCAAGTAGTAAGGAAGTAGTTGGTGGTATGGATGAAGCTTTGCAAGGGTTTGACAGAAGTATCGATGAACTGAGTGGTTTGGCAGCAGAAATGAGGCAGATATTGAGACAAGAACTAGAAGGTGTAGATGAGGTAGTGAATGAGATTTGCGAGGATAGTAGTGAGGGAGATAAGGGAATCTGAATAAAAGTGGCTTGGAAAAAGTGAATGGCAGTGTAACTGAGAGTGTATGAGGGTCCTCAAACAAGATCCAGGTGGCCTGTATCCAGCAGACGGCACAGTGTCTCGCCCTGAGTGTCTCAAGTCTGAGGTGAGTACATGTGTTTGTGTTGTGTGTGTTCTGTGTCTTGTTAAGCCAATTGTCCCGCATGATTAGTAATGTAAAGGGGAAAGTATGGCTGGGGGAACTTTTTATCAGCCATGTTTGATAAAGGAAATGTGGGGAGATCTTGTTGCTTTGGTTTTTGCTTGTGATCCCTCCACAACACGGTTTTGGTTTTTATTATGTTTAAATACGTATCCGTGTGCGAATGAATGGAGGCTAATGCGATGCAGACCTGTGTTTATCATTTTAGTAATACTATGTATTGTCTGCGACAAATGACATAGGAAATTAATGAATTCTGGTAGAAGTATGGGTTGATAAGTTACTTTGGACTGACAGGATTACTTTATATAAATCACATGCTTATGGAATATGGAATCCAAATGTTATTCAGACAGAAACTGGGAAAATATCGCTTACAATATTTTAATAAACACGCTGAAGGTTAGATATCCAGATGTTACACACAACACTGTCACAAAGAAAATAAACATTAGAAGTGGCTTTCCAGGATGATATTCCGAATCCAGGTAAAAATGTCACGGAAGAAAAGTTACAGGTAAAATGTCACAGAAAAAAAAGTCACATTAATATTTCATAGTGAACTCCAAAGGTAAATTTGAACTCTGTATGTATCCATTTATCTACCTTTGCAAATGCGTGTTTAGTAGAAGCCCGCTGGGATTAATTCGTAAAAAAACAAATAAAGAAAAGACTGTAAATATAAATATAAATGACCCCCAAGAAGTATTGAGATTTTTTCCTTTGACCTTATTACCCCTCTTACGCCGGAGCCCTAAAAATCAAAACCTCTCCCGTATGCCGGGCCTGGTTTGGGAGTGACGCGGAAGTGGAAAAAATAATTTTTTCAAAAAATTACAGCGCGCGTACTTTTGAAGATTAAAAGTTCATTTTTGGCTCCTTTTTTTGTCATTGCCTGAAGTTTAGAATGCAACCATCAGAAATGAAAAATAATATCATTATCATATGTAAATAATGCGATATATGGTAGCGAAAAAAAGAAAATTCATACATAATTGTATTCAAATCACGCTGTGCAGAAAACGGTCAAAGCTAACCAGTTACTTTTTATTGCGTTGTATTTTACACTAAATTGCGATCATTTTGATATATAATACATTGTAAAACAATAAAAGCAACACCGAAAAATTTTATCACAAAATGATGTACGAATTCGTAACGAGCGGACGTAAAAAAATGTTATTTTCAAAAATTCACCATAATTCTAAATAATGTTCTAGAGACTTCCAATTTGTTTCAAAATAAGACAAATGATTGAATATTACGATACTGTAAGAGTTTTAGATTAGAATTGCAGATTTTGACCATTTCGGACGAGTTAAATTTGACCGAATGTCGAAATTTTAATATATATATTTTTTTATATGGACATATTTCAAAGATGGAAAAAGCTACAACCTTCAATTATTTTTTATTGTATTCTTCATGAATTTGCGCACATTTTTATATATGAAACTCTATAAAAAGGCTAATATGAAAAGGAGCAAATATTAGGATAATGCCATGTACGTATTTCGGAGACTTGCGGCCGCGAATCGGCGCGCGGAGTGAAGGTAAATATATTTTTCAAAAATTCACCATAAATCACAATATTGTTTTAGAGACTTCAAATTTGTTTCAAAATGAAGAAAAATGACAGAATATTACTAGGCCGTAAGAGTTTTAGCTTACAATTGCGTTTTTCAACTATTTCGGTAGAGTCAAATTTGACCGAACGTGGTTTTTTTCTATTTATCGTGATTTATATGCAAATATTTCGAAAAAAGAGAAAAAACTACAACCTTCAGTCATTTTTAGTTGTATTCTACATGAAATTACGCACATTTTCATATATAAAACAAAATTTATGTAACAGCTAATTTTAAATGGTGCAAACATTTCGACAATCGCACAAAAAATTCTGATTTTTTTCGGAAGTTACCGCGCGAACGTAATGTTTTTTTTCTTCATAAATTCACCATAAATCGAAATATTGTGCTAGAGACTTCCAAGTCGTTGCAAAATGAAGGTAAATGATTGAATATTACTAGAATATAAGAGTTTTAGCTTACAATTGCGTTTTTCGACCAT
>NC_061102.1:45534722-45554722 GCF_015104395.2 Macrobrachium nipponense | reverse complement strand
AAGGGAGGTTGGAGATTTATGAAAGACAAAACACAGGAAACGACGTGAGAAGCGGAATTTCCGGTCACGTGGCACTAGACGCAATGTTAATGATGACGTTGATCACGGTTCTTAACCTTTAGATGACGCCAGACCCCCAATGAATTACCCAATATGGTTCCATACCCCCTTTGCTTAAGTCCACTTAAGTCTAATTTTTTGACAATATGATTTAATATACTTAGTTGAATACAGCTTTAGGTATGAATGGCTGGGAATAGAGTGTACACGAAAATCAAAAGAATTTATAGTTTTGTACAGTTATACATTTACAAAATGCACCGATGTATACATTGACATTAAAATAAAATATCTAGAGTTCAAGTCTCATACCCCTATCATGTGGTTCTCATACCCCCAGGGGGTATGGATACTCTGTTAAGAACCCCTGATGTTGATAATAGAATATTTCACTTCACTTCAATGTCTACGCAGAATAATTTGGTGGAATATGGTCTAGGTGAATCATTGTATTATCTGACTGAATGAGCCGTTGTTCTAGGTTTATAAAAATCTCATTGCATTGTGGCATGATACAATGCCCGTGTTTCACCGCAAAGTAAAGTCACGAATATCCATTATTGTTAAGAAATAATAAAACTTAAAAAATATTTTCTATAATGCAGGTAGCTGCTGGTAGAGTGACAGTGCCAGGACAGTAACCTACAATTTTACAAAAGAGACTTAAAATAACCATAAAGTATCCTGTCTCCTTAGAAATAAGAAAGTTTTAGCACCTGTCAAACATTCGTCATTCTAACTAGCGTCTTGTCCTGTGTATTAGTAGAATAATAGAAAACCAATCAGCCAAGGAGTAGGTTTAAAAAATAAACTTACTTGATATTCATTGATTTCTTTGGATTTTCAGACATCATTGGCCAAATGAGGAGCAATAAAAACAAACCAGGTTGTAGCAATAGCCAAAAAAGTCTTAACAATTTACTTTTCCTTTCCTTTCCCCAATTAGAAACTTTGCCTGTTGTAGTATTACATATATAGTAGGTATATGTACATTTGTAAATGCATGTCTTTACTCGTATATGTTTGTAGTTATAATAGAAACTTTAAATGTAGTCCAGCTGCATACTAACTGATTTTTGCATGAAAAAGGAGCACGGAGGTTTTGGCAACAGATGAGTATAAAGTAAAACAGCAAGGAAGGTTGACAAGAATGTAATGGAAAAGTTGCATTGAAGTTTGATGTTACTTGGAAGTTAAGGGTAAAGGACCAGGTAACTGATGCACTGTTGAAAGGCTATAAAGAAGTAAATAAATTCTTTTAAATTTCTGGTTTTGTGGTTGAAACAGACGTAACAGGTAAGTAAACAATGTTTGCCAATGTTCTGAAAAAGAAGCTGAAGTGAAGGAGTTTCAGTATTTTTTACAAGTGTTTCATGGGGGTAAAATTGTTGTTAGCACAGCAAGCTGAAAGAATGTAAATGAAGGCAGATGTTTTTAGGATGACGAAAGAAGTGAGATTCTCGGAATGGAATTTGATTGTTGGGAAAACAGCTTGACTGTAGACTAAATTTATTGAAATATGACAATGGAAGAGCTTGTTAACTTTGAACTGTTTCGTAGTAGATTGATGAGTAAGTTGGAAGTTCTATGGCAAAAGAAAGTTGGTGTTATTTTCCTGGAACACAACATGATTTTTCAATGGTATAGAGAGAAAGAGTTAAACAAAGGAATTGAGCCAAAAGATGATGGATCCAGATATTTTGTTAAAGCAAAAGGAGTAGTCTAGATTTAGTGGTTCTTGAACTTTTTATGACCACGCCCACTCTAAGTGTTGGTCCTTCTCTCCACGCCCCCCTTGCATCTATGAGTAAAATTTCCTTCCAGGTTTCAAGGGGGAAACAAAGAGAGAAAGAGAAGGGGTTTCGAGGGATAAGGAGGGAGGTAAATAATGACAGTACATAGTAAGCGCCCAACGAGTCTAACTAGAGTGGTAAACTATAGGAGCCTGACATTATAAGGCGATACTTTTGCAATTTTTCATAAACTTCTGAATATTATAGATTTTGTTTATTTTTCCATAAGACCTGCTCCTCCCTCCGTTTAAGAACCATTGGTTTAGATAATAATAAAAGGAGCTTGATTGGTAAACATTATAATAAACAGAATAAGATAACATCCAAGAAAATATGTCAGAAACGGCTTACGGACGCTGTGTAGAATTTGTGATCAAGAATATAGGAATATGAATAATAGAGAAGATTCCCCTTCTAATATGACAAGGTATTGTGTCGGGCTCTTGGATGTTCATGGTGGATAGGCATTATCTATTCGTCGTTTTAAGGAATAGTATAGATGATTATTTGACTACATTAAGTTGAGAAGCGTGCCTTAAAACGGTGTATCCAAACAATAAGGTAAACTGTATATAGGAAAATTAGATAAACTCAGTTCAGGAACGAAAAGAAAACAGTAAAGGTCAATGAACAGGACATAGTGGCTGTATATATATCAGCAGAGAATTTGCATAATGATATAGCAAGATTTTTATTTGATTTTTAATGACAATAGTCATCCATCATTCCATAAGTGAAATTCACGATTATTCTTTAATATGATAAATACCAATTTATTGAAAGGGTATTAACTGCTACCATGCAAATAAATAATTTCTCTTTACAATGCTTTCCTTATATCCACCAGACCTTAATAAGTAAAATATAAGAATAATATTTACATTCAGGAACAGCTGTGTCATAGTCCTGGCTGTAGTGAGCTCTTATGCATGAGACGTTATATAAGTTCAAGGAAAAAATGCAGTTAAGGCTCTGCAGAGAAAGTATACTGTACACAGTCATATGGTAGAATTTTGGACTTATTTACAAGTATATATAAATTGCATTTACTTGCAAACAGAGAAACGAGGAGATTTTCTTTAATGATGGTTATTTATTTTTTAAAGGAAGGTTCGTGGACTCTAAGGTAATGCCTTCTTAGAGAAATGCAGAAAGCACAATTGTAAAGTTTGTAATAGATAAATATCGAATAAAATGAATGTAGTTTAAAAATCATATATTGTTCGACTGGGAAAATAAATCACTTATATATATTATGAACAACCTCGCATGAACATAGGTGTACACACACACACATACATACACACACAAACACACACACACACACACACACACACACATATATATATATATATATATATATATATATATATAGATATATATATATATATAATAAGTATATATATTATTATATCTATATATATATATACTATATATGTATTAAATATTGCTACTTTCAAAATGCATGTTTTCCCTCTTTGAAATGTAATGTAGAATTTTGCAACATTTTTGCAGATTCCTAGATAGCTTAGAATAGGATGTTTAAAATGTGTGTTCAGATTTCGCATTACATAATGTAAAAGAATATATATATATATATATATATATATATATATATATATATATATAGATTATATCTATATATATATATATATATATATTAACGTAGAACGTAAAAAGAGAGAGATTCTCTTTGTCCATTCGAAGCTATGAATGTTTAACTTTTATGTCAACACTGTAAAGATTAGAGGGTCTGCGAGATCCGTTTGCTTTCCTAAATCTGTCAACGCATCTTGATAAGCGATCTCAAATCTTCATTTGTGTTTTGGAGAATCTGTCATCGTACGTGATAAGACTTCTCCTTCGTGTCGATCGAGTAGAGTACGTGTCTTTTTTTTAACAGACTGGACTCGTACGCGTATGTCTTTGCCGAGTCCCACGTGGAGATTGCACATTTCTTTATGAAGATTGCATCAGA
The DNA here is from genome assembly GCF_015104395.2 of Macrobrachium nipponense. Taxonomy (NCBI): domain Eukaryota; kingdom Metazoa; phylum Arthropoda; class Malacostraca; order Decapoda; family Palaemonidae; genus Macrobrachium; species Macrobrachium nipponense. The sequence goes on along the minus strand of NC_061102.1, from coordinate 45,550,891 downwards.
TTTCGAAGATTCTAGAAGAGTTTTTGTCTCATCATCTACCCTGTCCAGTTTTCGCAAGGGAAGAAGATTTCATTAGATCATAGAACCTCGAGGCGGTCAGATCTCTCTCTCTCGCTCCCTCTCTCTCTCTCTCTCTCTCTCTCTCACTCGACATCCTTGAGATTATATTAACGTAACGTAAATTGGTCACTCGTAACTTAGAATTTCATATTTGATATTTCTTAGAGTTTATTTATTGTTATTTAGTTTCTTTTGTGAAATCTGAACAAACATTGTTTCGTAACAGTGCCTGGTTTTTGTGGAAGTGTGAATCAAGCCTGCAACAAAGCAAAGAAAGAAATTGGTATACCAAAAAGGTAAAGTGTGTTATATTTTTATTTTATTTTAATAACTAAAAGTTAATGGGAAAAGTGTTTGGTTAACTAATAACTAATAACGGATAGGAACTGTGGTTAACTAATAACCAATAATTGTTAGGAACAGTGATTAACTAATAACTAATATTTAATGGTTATGATGGTTTGGTAAAAACTGATGGTTATAATGTTTTCAGTGAAAAGATTTACTTTCACACATTGCGTATTTTTTGTGTTTTGTGTTTGTTCCATTGTGTGTGCACTATTTCATTTTCTTATTGAAGTGTGTCTTTTTATTTTATATTTTCATTTGCATTCACAATTTAATTGACTTAGTTATTTTCATTGTTTAATCATTGCACATTTAATTAAATTTAACACTTGTGAATTAATTTGCATTTACTTAGAATTCTTTTCAAGTTTTATTATTGTTTAGCACTTGTGAATTAATTTCTAATTTTCAATTATTGCCAAACACTTTTGAATTTTGATTGAATTAATTTTCTTGAATTTTGTGATAAATTAATTTTGATTTAATTTTACTTAATTTGATTCAAGAATTAATTAAACTTTACTTTGTTTTCAAGTAACAGTAATTTTCCCTGATATTGTCAATTTCACTTATTAATTTTGAATTTAATAATAAATTTTTGTATTTAAAATTTTTATCAGTATTTCATTTCTAACCAGTATATATGATTATGATTATATTGATGATAGGTAGAAACATAGAGTGGTAATTGATTTGCTTTCCTTTAATTTTACTTGAAGTGACTTAGAACCAGGGAAGTACTTACACTTCTTAAATCAGGGAAATACTTAGACTTTTAAAGTTGTTGATGGAGTGATGCCCTTTGATTAATTTAATTACTTACAAGATTACCTCACACCTGTTTTCATGAACTTAGTCTGATTTTCTGCAATACTGGTAAGTGTTAAGGGATCACTGTTGCCTTTAGAGTATTCAGTCGTTTAATACGTGTTATGAGGGTTCAGGTGTCTGGCTTTTGTGAGGTAACATTAAATGAATGGTAAGTGTAGTAACCAGATACTTGGCACTTCATAACATTGTTTAATGGTGCCCAGACCCGGGAAAGCAGATTTCATTGTCACTCTAGAATATACTGGTGGTGTTAGGGATATATTTTGTTAGGAGAGTGACCATATAGTTTTGTTTTGCATTTATTGTATTGAATTGTAAGTTGATAACTTAGAGGAAAATGGCTCAGTTCAAGGTTCAGGAATTTTTAGCAGCCCCTTCTATCCAAGTTTTATCTGAAACCACTCTGACTAAGGCACAGTGGAGCGCTTTAGCAGTGGCATGTGGTGGTTATGTGTCTACTAGTATGGTAAAGGCACAAATAAGATGTATTGCTATGGAATCATTGATAAACTCTGGTAGAATAATTGATGAAGATGAGTTAGAATTGGCTCAAGAGTTGTTGAATGTAGCACGTGCTGATCTCATAAATAAGCGAGCAGAAAAGAAAGAGAAAAGTAATGCAGAGTTAGAGCTTAGACGCATTGAAGCAGAAGAGAATTTGATTAAGCTAAAAATGCTCGCTGAAAGAGAGAGAATGCAAGCTGAAAGAGAAAGAATAGACAAGGAAAAACAAGAAAGAAGAGAAAGAGAAGAAGAAAAAGCAGCAGAAGAGGAAAGAGAAAGGATAAAAGAAGAAAGAGAAATTGCAAGACATGAAAGGGAAATGGAATTAATAAAAGCTAGATCCATATTGCCTGTAACACCGTATAACCCTAACCAAGGTAATCAAGACCTTGTATTTGATGTAGTGAGAGTACAGAATTTAATCCCTAAGTTTACTGAAGAAGCTCCAGATGAGTTTTTTGATCACTTTGAGAAAATGGCTTCAGGTATGGGATGGCCAGAGGATAAATGGTCAGTTTTGCTACAAAGTGTCTTAATTGGTAAAGGGAGAAGTGCTTATCTAGCCTTAACAGCGGATCAGTGTAAAGACTACAATGTACTTAAACACAGTGTGCTACAAGTTTACCAGATGACCCCAGAGTACTAGAATGAGAGATTCAGAAATTTAAGAAAAGATGAGAAGGGAATATTCTTAGATTATGCTTACAAAGTGAGAAGGTGTTTCAAACGTTGGGTAGAAGCTGCTAAAGTAAATACTTTTGATGAGTTAGAAGAGTTACTTGTTCTTGAACAATATCTTAAGGGAATTCCTGAACATATAAGAGCCTATTTAAGAGAGAGAGAAGTGAAGAAACTTGACAAAGCTGCTACACTCAGTGAAAATTACAATATAATCAGTAGTAAACGTAATCACAATGTCAAGTACCAGAGTCAACAACGCCCAGGTTTTAAGTCTTATCCAAATAACAGGAACAAATTTAATGGGAAATCTACAAGTGATACTATCAAGAGTACACAAGGTAATACAACTCAGCAAGCTAATGTGAAATCCTCATCCAGTTTTTCAAGACAGTTACAGAAACCTAATGTTGTCTGTTTCAAGTGTGGAAGAGTAGGACACTACAGTCAAGAGTGTTACCGGAATCAACAGCAGTCAAAACCAGTTGGTCAAGTTGTAAAAGGTGACCAGGTGAAACAAACTATGAAGAGCAGTGTGGGAAAGAATCAGACTCCAGAGAAGAATGAGACTAAACAAGCTGAGTGTTTAGCAACCAGTGGAAATGTTACCTCAAGCAGTGAGTGGCTTAGCAGTGTGGAGGCTTTTAATCCATATATCTATGAGGGTATGCTGTCAACTCAAGAAGGAAGTATGCAGGTACCAGTCAAGATATTACGTGATACAGGGAGTAACCATAGTGTCGTAGTAGGTGGTTCTCACCCTCAGTTGGAGAAGAGTCTCACAGGAGATTCAGTTATTTTGAAGGGTATAGGAGGAGAGGAAGTAACTCCTATATGCCGCTTACACCTGTCATGTGAATTGGTGACAGGGAATGTTGATTTTGCTGTAAAGGACTCACTGGCTGTAGAAGGTATACATGTTCTGTTGGGTAATGAAGTTGGTGGTGTGCCATTTATTCCTTGTCCTGTAGTGACAGACAAACCATTGAGGATTAGTCCTACAGTAGAGTTGTAGAAGAATAACCCCCACCTGTTTCCTAGTTGTGTAACTACCAGAAGTATGAAGTGGACTATGACTGCAAGTGAAGAAACTGAGGATTTAACACCCAAGAAGGATCAAGTGAAGGATCTTTGTGCTTAGAAGAATTGTTCCAGGGAAGTGAAGTTTCCCTGCTGACCAAGAAGAGATTTCCCAAGAAGATGAAGAAGACGACGACGACGAAGAAGAAGAACCTGATGTTCCTGAAGAGACTCCGAGTAGTCAAAGTGTTCCTGAAGACAGTAGGGTAACTACAGTAGCTGAGTTAGCAGATATTGAGAATTCAACCCTTGAAGTTGGTCAAGTGACAAGAGAGAAGCTGATGGACTTGCAGAAGTTAGGAATGCTTATCAAGAAAGTATGGGATGTTCCCCTAATGAAATGATTTTTGGAAGAGAAGTGAAGAGATATCCCCTCACTAATAAATTTCAAGGTCCTTACAAGATAATTCAGAAGTTAAGTGATAGAACTTATGTGATTGAAACACCAGAAAGAAGAAGAAGACAAAAGAAGATACATGTGAACCTCTTGAAACCTTATTTCTCAGAAACTAAAACTGAAACTGTGTCAGTAACCCAAACAACTTTATCTACAGAAGACGATGATGGCTATGAATTGGGAGCTGCAAGCAAGATGAATAATTCTTCAATTTTGGAAAATTTGGAGGATAAACTGAAACATCTGAGTGTTGAACAAGGTGAAGACTTAAGTGAAGTAATTAGAAGCTTTCCAGAAATTTTTTCAGATGTGCCTAGACGTACTGATCTGACTAAGCATGAAATCAAGATTCAAGAAGATGGAAAACCTTTCAAGCAAAGAGCCTATCGCTTATCACCGTATCATCGAGATGTTTTGAAGAAGGAAGTTGAGTATTTGCTGCAACATGGATTAGCAGAACCCAGTTCAAGTCACTTCAGTTCTCCATGTGTGTTAGTGAAGAAACCAGATGGTTCATTTAGGTTGTTTACTGATTATAGGAAGCTGAATTCTATCAGGTGGTTATGAAGGTTTGGTAAAAACTGATGGTTATAATGTTTTCAGTGAAAAAGATTTACACTTTCACACATTGCGTATTTTTTGTGTTTTGTGTTTGTTCCATTGTGTGTGCACTATTTCATTTTCTTATTGAAGTGTGTCTTTTTATTTTATATTTTCATTTGCATTCACAATTTAATTGACTTAGTTATTTTCATTGCTTAATCATTGCACATTTAATTAAATTTAACACTTGTGAATTAATTTGCATTTACTTAGAATTCTTTTCAAGTTTTATTATTGTTTAGCACTTGTGAATTAATTTCTAATTTTCAATTATTGCCTAACACTTTTGAATTTTGATTGAATTAATTTTCTTGAATTTCGTGATAAATTAATTTTGATTTAATTTTACTTAATTTGATTCAAGAATTAATTAAACTTTACTTTGTTTTCAAGTAACAGTAATTTTCCCTGATATTGTCAATTTCACTTATAAATTTTGAATTTAATAATAAATTTTTGTATTTAAAATTTTTATAAGTATTTCATTTCTAACCAGTATATATGATTATGATTATATTGATGATAGGTAGAAACATAGAGTAGTAATTGATTTGCTTTCCTTCAATTTACTTGAAGTGACTTAGAACCAGGGAAGTACTTAGACTTCTGAACTCAGGGAAATACTTAGACTTTTAAAGTTGTTGATGGAGTGATGCCCTTTGATTAATTTAATTACTTACAAGATTACCTCACACCTGTTTTCATGAACTTAGTCTGATTTTCTGCAATACTGGTAAGTGTTAAGGGATCACTGTTGCCTTTAGAGTATTCAATCCTTTAATACGTGTTATGAGGGTTCAGGTGTCTGGCTTTTGGTGAGGTAATAATTGATGAATGGTAACCAGATACTTGGGACTTCGTAACAATATATATTGTTCAGGATTTTAAACCCAAACCAAGGAAAGGTAAGACCTCTTTATAACCAGATTCATTCATCCTTGCCTATATGCAAGTTGCCCCTGTGAACTGGAAGCTTCCATTTTCTCTAAAACCCTCTTTGCTCCTATTGGCTGCTCTGGATTTACTCTCCATAGGGAGCCCTGGATGAGGGCAGGGACTATCCAGGCAAGATTTTAAAAGGACAGGGCTCCAGCCGCTCTGCCTCGGAACTTCCTCAGACCCTCTCAGAAAGCTGAGACTCTCAGACTTTCTCAAGTCCTGCAGACTCCACTTCAGCCCCTCTGTTCCCCTGTCCTCCCTTTGGGGGATCCCTCAAGTATTCTTATACCTCCATAGTGCACAGAAATATCAGCAGATAAGAAGACTACCAAACCCAGGATTTCCAGGTACTGTGAGATGTAAATTTAGTGCAGTCAGGGAACCGTTTTGCCTCTTGTCTGTATTTCATTTCCATTCTTTCAAGGCAAACTTACCCTTTTCTTTGTTCAGCTTCTCACTCCACCATTTGGGTTCAATGCTGTGATTAATTAATTCCCTTGGGATGCTAGTAAACATCCTCCCAGTTAATTCAACCAACGTAATTCATGCCCCTTGGGTGGGTTGTAATATTTTATGCTAAGAGCAAGTTGTGTGTAATGCTCCCCTCATGTTCCTTGCCTTAGTACTGATGCTGGAATGCAATGTCTTTGCAGACAAACACCGTGCCTAATTGTGGGAGAAATTGGAAACCGTTTGGAATAAGGCTTGCATTAAAATAACACGTTTTGCGCAAAGTCTGATCTCTGTATAAGGTTCATTTCCCAGGCCACGTCTTTCTGGTGGATCGACAATCAACCACCTCATTAGTTCCTGGACCTACCGTAACTTAATGTAAATACAGTTCATTTAAAACTATAGTCCAGAATTTATGTAAATTCCTCTTTTTTCAGTAATATAGGCCTTCTGCCGTAGATTTTTTTTTGTGATTACTCTCGTCCCTCCAGTCTAGGCAGTTTTTAAGTGTTACACTACATTTTCAAGGAGGGAACAAGCAGGTCATAACAATATATGCATATATCAATATATATAATATATATATATATATATATATATATATATATATATATATATATATATATATATATTATAATATATATATCTATATCTTATATCTATATCTATATATCTCTATATCTATATCTATATATATATATATATATATATATATATATAGATATAGATATAGATATAAGATATAGATAGATATAGATATAGATATAGATATAGATATATATATATATATATATATATATATATATATATATATCGTATATATATATCTATATATATCTATATCTATATCTATATCTATCTATATATATTATATATATCTATATATATATATATATATATATATATATATATATATATATATATAGTGATAGTGCAAAGTATCTGGTTACTACACTTACCATTCATTAATTGTTACCTCACAACAGCCAGACACCTGAATCTTTATCACAGGTACTAAACGACTGAATACTCTAAAGGCAACAATTACCCCTTAAACAGCTTACCAGTATTGCAGAAAATCAGACTAAGTTCATCAAAACAGGTGTGAGGTAATCCTATATGTAATCAAATTAATCAAAGGGCATCACTCTATCAACAACTTTAAAAGTTTAAGTATTTCCCTGATTTCAGAAGTCTAAGTACTTCCCTGGTTCTAACTCACTTCAAGTAAATTGAAGGAAAACAGCTCAATTCCCACTCTATGTTTCTACCTAAGCAAATCATATTTATACTGGTGAAAAAAGAAAACACTTACGAAAATTTTAAATACAAAAAAAGATTATCAGACTCAAAATTTACAAGTGAAATTCACAATATCAGGGAAATTTACTGATACTTTAAAACAAAGCAAAGTTTAATTAATTCTTGAATTGATTAAGTAAAATTAAATCAATATTAATTTATAAAAAAATTCAAGAAAATTTATTAATTTAATTAAAATTCAAAAGTGTTAATGATATGTCAAGTATGGTGAGGGAGAGAGAGAGAGAGAGATGAGAGAGAGATCTCTGTACGCCAGGGATTCAAAGTCTGTAATGAATGCTCTCTTCCTTATGGAAGCTGTGCAGTGGATTTCGCACAAAACGTTTTGGGCTTGTGAAAGATGATGCAATCTTTCTAGAAGCCTGTAATATGACGCAACTTTACAGAAAAATCGTTAAATCTTTGCGTGGTTATCGACAAAGAAGTACGTGTCTGAGACCAGTCATGTATTGTATGCTCAACAAAGACACGTACTCGTCGAAATAGAAGTCCCTTTTCAGACGTGAGGACTGGTTTCCACAACAACATGGAGATCTCGAGTTCCTCTAAATCTGAGGTGTTGACATATTTCAGAAACAATTCTATCTTGGAACGGACAAAGTTAATCTCTCTCTCTTTACATTCTATGATATATTAACTTTTACTTTACGTTATGCGAAATCTGAACATACATTTTTAGAAATCCTATTATTGTAAGGTAAATAAGGAATCTAAAAATGTTGCCAAAACTCTTCTTGTACATTTCATACAGTGAAGGAGAAGATATATGGGTTATAAAAGTAGCAGCATATAATATACCTCCCCAACAGAAGATTGGTTATCACGGTGTTGAATCCAATGATTCGCAACGGGATAAATAATCAGCAACTACATTGTTTTTGCCACTAATGTGCTGCACTCGTAAGCTATGCTGTTGCAAGCACAAAGAGCACCTGGTCAGTCTTTGGTTATGGTTTTTCATTCTCTTGATAAATGATAGTGGATTGTCATCAGATAGCACTAAAATTTCTACATTCCTAGGTCATTTCGCATACACTTCAAACTTTTTCAATGCTGCGATTAAAGCTAAAGTTTCCTTCTCTATTGTCAAGTATACTTTCTGATGTTTTTCTCAGTTTTGAAGACATGAAGCACACAGGATGGGGGATATTATTTTCATCTTCTTGAAGTAGAACAGTTCCAATGCCACAGTCGGAAGCATCAACTTGTATCACAAATATCTTGTTGAAGTATGGAGCTTGAAGTATTGGTCTTGAAGTGATGATGGCTTTGACCTTCTCAAAGGATTCTTGACACTCTGGAGTCCAAACAAACTTAGCTTTGGGACTAGCTAAGTCTGTCAAGGGAGCTACTATGGCTGAGAAATTTGGGCAGAAATGATGATAGAATCCAGCCATGCCTAAAAATCTCTGTAGCTGTTTCCTGGTAGTAGGTGGGGTAGCCTTACAGATATCTTCTACATTAGCATTTACTGGAGCAAGAAGGCCTTTCCCAACTTCAAACCCAAGATACTGCACAGTTGCCTTTCCAAACTCACTCTTCTCTAGGTTGACTGTTAATCCTGCTTCTTGTAGTTTCTTGAAAACTTTCTTCAGAATCTACAGTTGTTCTTCCCATGTTGTAGAGTAAATCACTATGTCATCCAGGTATACACCTATTCCTTCTATCGATCCTAGCAGTTGATCCATCACTCGTTGGAATGTTGCAGGTGCATTCATTAGACTAAACGGCAGAATAGTATACTGATACAGTCCAAAAGGAGTAATAAAAGCTGACAGCAACTTGGCATTCTCATCTAAGGGAATTTGATGATATCGTTTCCACAAGTCTATCTTTGAAACAAACTTGGCTTGCCCAATATTATCAAGTAACTGATCTATAAGAGGCAAAGGATAATTGTCAGCCACACTGAGGGAATTCAATTTCCTATAATCAGTACACATTCTAAATGAACCATCTGGTTTCTTCACTAATACACATGGAGAACTCAAGTGACTTGAACTGGGTTCTGCTAATCTATGTTGCAGCTATACGCGACTTCTTTCTTCAAAACATCTCGATGATAAGGTGGTAAGCGATAGGCTCTTTGCTTGAGTGGTTTTCCATCTTCTTGAACCTTGATCTCATGCTTGGTCAGATCAGTACGCCTAGGTACATCTGCAAACATTTCTGGGAAACTTCTAATCACTTCACTTAAGTCTTTACCTTGTTCAACACTCAGATGTTTCAACTTATCTTCCAAATTTTCCAAAATTGAAGAATTATTCATCTTGCTTTCAGCTCCCAATTCGTAGCCATCATCGTCTTCTGTAGATGAGGTTGTTTGTGTTATTGACACAGTTTCAGTTTTAGTTTCTGAGAAAAAGGTTTCAATAGGTTCACATGTATCTTCCTTTGTCGTCTTCTTCTTTCTGGTGTTTCAATCACAAAAGTTCTATCACTCAACTTCTGAATTATCTTGTAAGGACCTTGAAATTTATTAGTGCGGGGAAATCTCTTGACAGGTAAGAACACTAACACTTGTTGACCAACACTAAAACTTCTTAGCTTAGTCTTAGCATTATATCTCCTTTTCCTTTTCTCTTGAGTCACTCAGATTTGCTAAAGAGAATTTTCTAATCTCTTTCAACCTTTTCCTTAAGTTCTTCCCATACTCTCCATGGCTTTCCTCTTGATTTTCTTCTCAATTTTCTGCAAGAATCTTTAACGGTCCTCTCACTTCTCTCCCAAAAATCACCTCATTAGGTGAACATCCCATACTTTCTTGATACTCACGCCTAATTCAAACAACATTAATGGTAAACCAACATCCCATTCTCTTCCTGACTCAGAACAATACTTTGTCAGCAGACTTTTCAATGTCTGGGGGAACCTTTCCAAGGTATCTTAAGTCTCTGGATGATAAGCAGTGGATAACTGTTGTTTCATTCCTAACAAATTCATCACATCCTGGAATAACTTTGAAGTAAAGTTGGTTCCTCTATCGCTTTGTACTATTTCTGGTATACCAAACTTTGAGGAAAACTCCAAAAGTTTTTCAGCAAGTATCTTGGCAGATATGTTTCTAACAGGGATCGCCTCTGGATATCTTGTCACAGGACACATTAATGTTAACAAATACTCATTTCCCTTCTTGGTCTTCGGCAGTGGTCCAACCATATCTATAATCACTTTGCTAAAGGGTTCTCCTCTAACTTCTATAGGTTGTAGGGGGGCTTTGTGAAGTTCAGGCCAGGAAAAAATATTTCATGATCTTCTCCACAGTCTTTCTGATTCCCATATGTCCAGACTCATGAGCTACTGCTACCATTCGCTTCCTCAATGGATATGGACTAAAAATTTGATGATATTTGCCCCATACAGCATCTCTTGGTATATCTGTAGGTCTATACTTCCTCATCAGCAAACCTTTCTTCAGATAATAACTGGTAGGAGCTTGCTGCATCTCTTCTCGATCAACAACTCTGAAGAACAAATCAGCTAACGATGCATCTTTCTTCTGCAAGTCCATAGCTTCTCTCTTGTCACTTGACCAACTTCAAGTGTTGAATTCTCAATATCTGTTAACTCAGCTACTGTAGTTTCCCTACTGTCTTCAGGAACACTTGGACTACTCTGAGTCTCTTCAGGAACAACAGGTTCTTCTTCATCGTTGTCATCATCTTCTTCATCTTCTTGGGAAATCTCTTCTTGGTCAGCACTAGGGGAAGCATCACTTCCCTGGAACAATTCTTCTAAGCACAAAGATCCTTCACTTGATCCTTCTTGGGTGTTAAATCCTCAGTTTCTTCACTTGCAGTCATAGTCCACTTCATACTTCTGGTAGTTACACAACTAGGAAACAGGTGGGGGTTATTCTTCTCCAACTCTACTGTAGGACTAATCCTCAATGGTTTGTCTGTCACTACAGGACAAGGAATAAATGGCACACCATCAACTTCATTACCCAACAGAGCATGTACACATTCCACAGCTAGTGAGTCCTTTACAACAAAATCAACATTCCCTGTCACCAATTCACATGACAGGTGTAAGCAGCATATAGGAGTTACTTCCTCTCCCCCTATACCCTTCAAAATAACTGAATCTCCTGTGAGACTCTTCTCCAACTGAGGGTGAGTACCACATACTACCACACTATGGTTACTCCCTGTATCACATAAAATCTTGACTGGTACCTGCACACTCCCTCCTTGAGTTGACAGTTTACCCTTATAGATATATAGTTTAAAAGCCTCCACACTGCTAAGCCACTCACTGCTTGAGGTTACATTTCCACTGTTTGCTAAACATTCAGCTTGTTTAGTCTCATTCTTCTTTGGAGTCTGATTGTTTTCCACACTGATCTTCGTAGTTTGTTTTACCTGGTCACCTTTCACTACTTTACCAACTGGCTTTGACTGCTGTTGATTCCGGTAACACTCTTGACTGAAGTGTCCTGCTCTTCCACACTTGAAACAGACAACATAAGGTTTCTGTATTGTCTTGAAAAACTGTATGAGGCTGAGGTGTATTACCTTGTGTACTCTTGGTAGTATCACTTGTAGGCTTGATATTCAAACTGATATTACAAGATTAGCAATAAGGCCAATTTCACTCTACAGAAACGAGGAAACGCCCGATGGCAGGATAAGTGAATTTTTAGGCAGCCACACCTTGGAGAAGTATATAAAACGTGATGCTATGTATAAATAAAGGTTTTTGCCATGGCAGCCACACCTTGGCGAAGTATATAAAACGTGATGCTATGTATAAATAAAGGTTTTTCCCACAAAGGAAAAATGAAAAGCGAGATATCCAAACACTTTCGGTCTAGTGCGACCCTTTACTATGGCACAACTGATCATACAGAGGAAAACCATAGTCAAAGTAGGCTTAATATACAAGCCTACTTTGACTATGTTTTGATTTGCTAACTATACCTCATCATGGGGAGGATACGATTGAGGCATTGGTATCCACAGCGAGAGAGAGACACGCTTGTCTCAGCCGTAATCTCGAATCCACAACCAGAGATATGGTACAGAAGAGTAATAGTAAAACATCTGATCCCAAGATCAATGTCGGAGACAAGGTATTTTTAAAACTTAACTTGAGAAATGAACTAAATTACAAATTAGGCCCAAAGTTTGAAGGTCCTTTTAAAGTCATTGAAGAGAAAATTGGAAACAGATTTGTAGTCTTAGAGGAAAAAACAGGTCGGTCCAGGTTAACACATATCTTGAAATTGAAAAGGATTGGTTGTGGTGATTAATATAGTGTCGTGCAATTGCATTTTTTTTCTTTTTTTTTTCTTGCTGTCTGTTTTTTTGCAATTTGGTGGCGGAATGCTTTCACGTTTGTTTTTCTCTTTTATTTCCTTCTACTGTTTTTTTTTTTATTATGCGCAAATCTGCGGCGTTTTGGAGTAAGATTTCGTGGTTAATATTTTATGTGGGAAGTGGTTGAAATATGGCAAATTTTTGTTTTAGTTGAGAAACGTGATAAACATGTGATTATTCCTGTGTGTATGATATTTGGGGCTGAATTTTTGGGGTTGCACGAGCCGAATAGATGACATTGGGGTTTATATAATTCGGGTAATGTTGTGGGGAGTTAAGATTTAACGACAATTTATTTTGGGGGGGATGATTTTTTTGTGTGGGGTTATTAATTAAATGGAGGAAATATTTTTATCACTGGAGTGGTGTTATAATTAAGATGTGATATATATATATATATAATATATATATATATATATATATATATATATATATATATATATATATATATATATAAGGATATATATATATATATATATATATATATATATATATATATATATATATATATATATATATATATATATATATATATATATATATAAAGGCATGGCAATTAATCCTTGGGGGTGACTTTTTTTTTGGTGGTATATAATTATGGAATTGTGAGTTTACCGTAGTTTTTTTATTCCGAATAGGTGATCATTTTTTATATAATTGGATAGTATCGTTTGAGAGCATTATGTCTTTGAGACAATTTCGGAGCACCTTGGTCATATCTTGGAATGTGCTGATGTGGTTTCAGTATAGAACATTTTTTTGAGAATCATGAATTTCTGGCGTTGCGAGTCTGATTATGCTGCAGTTTGAAGCACCTGAGGTGTTCAGAGGTGGATTTTCTGCTAAAGATGCTGTAATGAATCCGGTTGCAGATTTTTCCCTTTGGAATTGATTACTCGGGGATTTGCACTATTCTCATAGAGGTTGATTATGACATTCCACGGGAATGTATCATGTAAGGAGGTTCCTTTCCGGTCGGTTCTGGTCGATGGGATTGCTGCGGTAGCAAATTCCGTAACGGTACACATTCCGTTTTGGGAAAGATATTGAATTATATATGTTTCCTTTTCTCTTATGTGCGCTGTGTAATGGGGGAAAGTTCACTTATTATTGTTGTTATTATCTTATTTTTTTTCCTTTTTTCTATTTTTTCTTTTCTTACGAGAGATGTTGTAATGAAGGTTAAGCTCTAAATAGCATTTTTATTTTAGATAGGTGATATAATTTGTCCCGTTATGTGAGTTAGATAGAAGGGGTGTTCGGCATTATATTTTATGAAGGTTAGTTATATAAACCATAAAAGGGGTTTCTGCTGTTAGACGTTTTGGGTTCTCTTTTGATAGCGTGTTTGTCAGATATGGGATTATTTGTGACGATTCAGTGGGTAAAGACTATATCTTGTTTAGAGAGGAATTTTTAATATTTGACTAGTAAATTGAGTATATTAGATAATGACGTATTTGTGGGGTAAAGCAATGACTTTAGAGAATTCCCTACTCTATGTGATGGTGGCGATGGAAACGACTTCGTTCTACAGTACCAGAGGTCGAGTCAAGTCTACACACAAATGGTGTTTCTATGGACTGCCTTCGCAAAGGATGAGATGTCTTCGATATACCGTCTCAGGATACGTTCTGGGATAAATCAGGAGTCTACAGTCTTCGATGAGGAGGGTGTGAGTAGCACATGCATGGAAGTCATGGGATATTTCCTTGACAACGGGGTGGTGACCACGTTTCCTTCAGTAGAAAACTTCGAATCTACAGTTTTGCGACGAGAGGGTGTTGGATACACTCACGAGGGTTGCAGACGCTGAATAATGGCGTGTGCTGAGTTGTTCCGAGTTGGTTTACGCACTCGACCTGTGTCTACAACTATTCGTCGAGTTCTGCTTATCTTAGGGACGAGGATGAGCCTTTCGTTAGTTCACATTACATAATACCAATATTAATGATCATGTTAGGTGCTATACTGATCACAATTTGTGTGCTAGGGGTTCTTAAACTTTTGTGCATTTTCAACAAAGCACAAGGGCTCCAGCAACGGCAATAGCTCTAAGTCATGTGGTAAATTGATACATTGTGCATTAGTGTAATGTTAGTGAATCATATATCATGTCTTGCTTGGAGAAAGGCTGAGCTGTAGGGGCAGCTTTCTTGAGTGAAGGAATTTGGTACATAAGCGTTTTAACCGAGAGACCGCTCGTATTGTCGTCAAGCATGTACATTCGTTTGTACAGATGTTACAGGTCTAATAAACCAGGGCACTTGCGAAAGTCACATTCCTTTTAGTGAGAAGAAAGAGGTCAGTTGGTACAGGTCAGGTGTCGGGAGAGAAAACCCCCATCGTAAAGGTATGACACATATTTTGTAAGATTTAGAAAACCGTTACCTTTGAAAAGAGAGAGAAGTGTGAAATACATTCTTTTACTTAATTACTTTGAAAAGAGTGATGTGTGAAGTGTATCTTTTATCCATTGTTATCTTTATTACAGATGGGTTCTAATCCATGGTACTAGAGACAGGATTCTCTAACCTGACTAATATAATGAACGTATTGACATTTTGGGTCTGGGAGTGAATTCTTAGCCAGGAGGGTAGAGTGATAACTCGCTAGTTTTCTTTATGGGAAGATTTGGGTTTTTGTCACTATGACTTGTTAATCATTTTGTTCTCACACTGTAAAACAATTCATTTAACATATAACATAGAGTAGCTTGATAATCAAGTTTCTTCCTAAAGTGTCTCCTTTTATGTCAACCTTTCGCTGACCTGATTGCCTGGTAGATTATCATAGCATAATATCTCCTTTATGGTTCACCTCTTCAAAACAAGCAGCATTACGTATATCTCAGGTTTCTTTTGTTACGAAAATTACTACATGCTATCCTTTTACCTTTTCAACAATACTCTTACATTAAGAATGAATTTAGAACATCATTATCATTACTGAAATAATCATTTACAGCTGATCCCATCATAATCAATACTTTCATCTCATATTAGTATCTTGGTTTCTGCAACACTGGAATTCATAGTGCTGTTGTACTATGAACATTATTGACAATTGTAATTATGCCATTCGTGTACAGTAGTAGTACTGAAGTAGAAGGCAAGAACAATTAGCGATGAATTCTTGTAATTCTTTATACATATACGGTATTACTGGAACAATTAACAGCAGAGTCTCTACTAGATGCCTATGAAAGTTGTCAGTGAATATGACGACACTGACCAATTTTGACTACTTTTTGCCTAAGACTGGATTAAATAATAATTCCTTACTAGCTTCTTTCGCTTCTGCCATTTGACAAATAAGGAACACCAATTGCTGAATAGCAGCTCTGCATGGAAAAAAAGTTCTCATCCTTAGGAAATACGTTTACTTATCTAAGGAATTAGTTTTTTTAACTTAACTCCTATTTTTAATTTGATGATCATTTGGTTGTTAAAATAAAAACAGACGACCCATTCCAACAGCTATGAGGTAAAGTCTTACGATAATACTCAATTAACTGTGATATAAGCACTACTTTACCCATACTTTTTTTAATATTTGGGCCGATCTCCAAATCTTTCAGAGTCTTTTGTTTTTCGCTATTCTAATAAAGTTTGCGTGAACAGGCCTGCGCG
>NC_061102.1:45508668-45534222 GCF_015104395.2 Macrobrachium nipponense | reverse complement strand
TACAGCGTGGTGTTCGAGGAAGTGTTCCTCGCAAAAGCTCAACTCAGGTACTCACTAGTTAAGACTATAAAGACATCCAAATGATAGCTAATCTTTCTCTCCCTTTGACATAGAGGTAACCTATAAACCCGAATCCGTTTTGAACTTTTATTCAGCTCAGATTGTGATCCAGACATTGCTCTCCTTTGGGTCGACTACGAAAGTGGCCAGCTTCCAACGTTCTGAGAAGGAGGTAGTCATCAGCTAACTTGAGAGGACAGATGAGTACCAGCAATCCCCCCTAGCATAGAAGATGCTGCCACCTCCTCACCTTCTGTCTAAGCTGGTACCACCATAAGGGTTGATTCAACTCTGTTCAGGTGTTGAAGGAAGACCAGTCAATGCCGACCCTCATTGCAAAAGCTTGTGCAACTGGGGAGTCATATATGCTATGTATCTGAGAACTAACATCTGAATGTCAGTAAAAATTATTTAGGACTAAACATCTTATTTCCATTTCACTCTTCTCTCCTCCCCAAAAGTAAATCCCCTGGAAATCCCACTACTATTCATATGTGTGTTCCTTTTGGCATAAACTAAATAATTTTTGCTCCTTGTAGGAATCACGTTTAGGAATAGAATAACCCTTGCTTTCAAAGACATAAAATTAAAGTTTCCCTCAATAGTGCTAGAATAGTGTTAATGAAAGAATCTTTTATGCATTAAGTTTATCTGGAATAAATCTATTTCCATATGCATATACATTATTAGGCAACCATTGCCTGTAAGATCTTTCAATAAAGCGGCACTAATTCCATTGCTGCCTTGCACGCTATCGGCTCTTTTGGTCCATTTCAAGCTTGTCAATCAAGAGCTGTGGCTCCTCATTTACGATTTATGTTCAGTTTGAATGTTTTTTGAGGGCTATGTAACTGCCCTGTAAAGGTACTTATTTAACAAGTTTTACTACTGATTTGGACACCAGTCGACATTTATTCCGTTACATAACTGATTCATGTCAATTTCTTACTAAACCACAGACATCGTATGTTGTGTTGGCAGTTTCTTCTGATTGTTATCACTGAAATTGCCGGGCTGGATTGCATACCAGCACTCATTTTTCTTTTTGCTTCCTGTGTAAATAAAGTAATTTAAAGTAACCCATTTACAACTAGCTTTCAATGGCAACCTTCTTTTATTTTAAATGTGATGTACTTGGTAAGTAACTTGAGTATGTTACATTTCATTACATATTTGGCTGTGAGTAAGTGCCAATAAGGGCAAACTGCAAACTAAATCTTTATTTCAGTTGGCATATCATCCAAATACGTAAATTTATTATATATATATATATATATATATATATATATATATATATATATATATATATATATATATATATATATATATATATATATATATGTATATATATATATATATATATATATATATATATATAGAATAGAATTAGCCATTATCATTGGCAGAAGCGATCAAGCTATCGTCATTAGAAGACCTGTACAATCCTACTTGATCTTCACCATGTAATCTCAGAGAATATAAGTATTTTTTGTACTTCGTGGTTTCTACTAGAACCTCACATCATTGCCGAATCATCATGAGTTTAACACATCGCCGTCATAACCAAAGAAGATAATACCGACTTCGTAAGTGATCTACAAACCCCAAGACACTCCAATGAATATGTAAGTGCAATACCAACCGACTTAGCGTAAGATTATCGCAAGTCTAACATTACCTCATAGGGCGCCTTATTATACGAGGCAACAGCCCTAATATTGGTGGCAGATTACCAGAAGAACTCTACAACGTCCTCCGAAGAAAGACCAGAATAATGAATAATGTATCGCATCAGAAGTCAACGACGACGAAAGCAAGAGATTCTTCAAGCAACTTAGTATCATCGTTTAGTGAGCAACTTCAGAAAACAACAAGAACTCTTCAACGTCTTCCGAAGAAAAACCAGAATAATGAACAATGTATCATCTGAAGTCAACGACGACGAAAGCAGCAGATTCTTGAAGCAACTTATTATCATCGTTTAGTGAGCAATTTCAGTAGTGAATAACTTCAAGAAACAAACCCGACGTGTCTTTTTCCTACGGCAACGCAAGCTTCGTCTCTCGTCAAGAAAACATCGTTACTGAGCGTTTCGGCACTTCAAGTAACAAACCGAACGCGTCTGCAGCATCGGATCCTCAAGGGCTCGAATCATCCAAACAACGCGCACAGGGGAAACTGAAGCCAAACCAGTCATCCGTAAACAGAGAAGTGAGTGCCAAGGCTGTTGTGCCGTTCTCGGAACACCGTGACTTCCCACAAAAGCAAGCTAAGTACAATTTTTTATTCATTTGGAGTAACTGAGTGTTTTCTTTGCAGGTCGAATTTCGTTATTCCTGTGGCTGAAGTTACGAGACATTCTTAATCTTACCTTTTTACAGAAATTATCTACATCATTGAGATTTCGCTACTGTGAGTTTTTTATCTTTGAGTTTCTGTTTCCAGAAGTTCTCCTAAAATATCATAATCATATACTATGTTAATTTGATCATTTTGGGTGATTATTAATCCTTTACGTAACAAATCATATTAAACAGTGAATATGCGTTTACGCAGTGCACGTCTGTATTTATACAGATGCATGGATAGGGTCGTTAGGCACCGTAGTGATTAGAAAACACACAAAAACAAGTGGAACACCCGTACAAATCTAGATAAATTAGAGGTAACACTATTTCGGGTCATGACAATAAATGCTCCTTTACAAAGTCCCGATCGCAGTTTTAGCCTTGAGTTTTTTTAGTTTTATAAAATATCGAACCTCAATGACTCAACTTAACTTTAAAAATACGGCTGGATTGCAAGGAATAACATGTCTTTAAAAAACTTTCATTAGGCTAGATGCGCTGACCAGGATCCCTCACTATTTCAAATTTTAGCAAAGAATGAAGTAAACAACAGCAAGTACAAACAGTTAATATTGAATGCAGTAGAGATAACTTGTCTTAATAGTAATCGCTCAGTTCCTAATAGTTCGTCATTCATACGTTCGTTGCTTTATACGTAACCAACAACAGAATGCTAAAAACACACAATACGTTGCCGATGGTAAACAGTAGCCCTAAATATCAGAATCAAACAAAGCAAACTCGGTTACTGTGTCATCTAGTCAAGCGGTCAGGGTCAGTTAAATCTGCCGAGTGTTCAAAGCAAAGCACATTCCACATAAGCGACTTCAGCGGAGAGGGAGAGCGATGTTGGAAAAATTAAAAAGGAATTTTTCTATGCATCACACGATCATATCAAGTAATCAGAGCAGGTTCTCGTTTTTTTTAATACATAAGTTATTATAAGTAGTGGTGGATTAAGCCCGACTGTACGCGCCGTAAAAATTTGAATATCTTGTTTTATTCCTTTAGTACACGTAATATCCTGTATTTACGGAGTCACCGTCTGTTGTTCGAACTTCCCTTATGAGAAGTCCGGATAAGCGAGCGCTTACAGATACCTCTATAGTTATAAAAAACATTGATCTGTATCTAGCGTAATTGTAAGATATCCATCTAGGGGTATACAAAATATTACCTTACCTCCTGCAAAATAAGGTGTGTTTATCAAAGGAAAATTCTATAAACCTTCAAACATATTAAAATCCGTTTGAACAAAAAGAGACAGTTAATCAAATAATAACTTATATAGAAGAACAAATCATTTGTCTCATAAATCGTGATAATGTTCAACGACCCAACAGAATTCTCCCACAACCATCAGTCGCAGTTTGCACGCAAAATCTCGAGAAGCATGCACCCTCGAATGTCTTAGTGCATGTAAAAAGACCTTGCTGGGAAATGAAATTTTAATCCTTCCCGACACTCTGAAATATAACGATTTCCGCGAACAAAGCCCTATACACGGTTGACTCACAGCAACAAGTTAATCTAGTAATCCACAAAACCTATACATATCGTGGATACGGAAGTTATAGATATCGCATTTTTTTATTGTTGCTAATTTTTAATCACGCCCAATCAGTCGTAGATGAATCTCTCTTATACTCTATCTAAAGTAATATCCGTAAAGTCATTCAAGCAGAGGTGATTCAGCAGAAATTTTTTTTTTGTCTTTTATCTGAATACCAGGAAGTTTCTCCACTAGCGAGTGATCTCTGGGGAAAACGGATGTAATTTAACACAAAATACGGTCTAAGGACAAACATAAAGCTATATACGTACCTTTGTATAGACTCTCAATGAAATTTCAAAATAGAGATAAATGACAAAGTTGAAAAATGTTAGTAATAGGAGTCATTAAGAAATCAAATAAGCCCATATAATTTTTCCCTCAAACGTCATGCCATAAAAGATCAGACATGGCATATCTGCGTAGATTTCTGTCGCTTAAACAAGGAAACGACTCCCGATAGTTTCCAGTGCCATGTACCGACGACATCTTATCTCTGTTAGGTTAGAATAAATTTTTCACCTGCTTGGACTTACTTAAAGGCTTTTACCAGATACAATTACCTAAGTGATTGTACCTCATACATCGTTTTCAGCACACTCAGGGGACATTATCAATTTTTACGTATGCCTCCGGCTTACGTTGCGCCCCAATTACAATACAGTGTTTGGAGACTTTTAGGGGATACCCTACATGCTTATATGGTTGGTTTTGGTAGCTGACCGAGCTTTTATGTAAGTGATTACATAATAAAAATATGGAATGTTATTCCATATATATAAAAGACTAAAACTAAAGAGGTCGACCAGATTGCTTGCAGGAATGTGATCAGACCAGAGACGATAAAGTATGTAGGCTAAGATGACGTGCTGTCACCTGTGTTCATTCATTTGTTTTGAAACATTAGTCCAAGCTCCCTGCTTGAGACAACTACCGTGACCTATAGCTCAAGCGGCCTACGTGATTAGTAACTATGTCATCTGATTGTATGTTCGTATGTTCGAGCTACTGTCTGCTTCCTTTATGATTTGTAACCAAGATGGTAGTCAGAATAGAGTTAGCCATCATCATTGGCAGACCTGTACCTCTTTACCTAAGCTTTATCATGTAGAAGAGGACAGAATAGAATTAGCCATCATCATTGGCAGAAGCGATCAAGCTATCGTCATTAGAAGACCTGTACAATCCTACTTGATTTTCACCATGTAATCTCAGAGAATATAAGTATTTTTTGTACTTCGTGGTTTCTACTAGAACCTCACATCATTGCCGAATCATCATGAGTTTAACACATCGTCGTCATAACCAAAGAAGATAATACCGACTTCGTAAGTGATCTACAAACCCCAAGACACTCCAATGAATATGGAAGTGTAATACCAACCGACTTAGCGTAAGATTATCGCAAGTCTAACATTACCTCATAGGGCGCCTTATTATACGAGGCAACAACCCTATATATATATATATATATATATATATATATATATAAATATATATATATATATATATATATATATATTACTGTATATATCATCTACAACACAACAGAACACACAAGCTTAACAATCCTCCAACACACAAGCACAGCAACTTCAGCAACACAGGTACAACAACTCTAAGCATACAACATCAACAACAATTAAAAAACACACAATATAAATGACTGTCAATGCCTTCAATACTGACTCCACTGACTACCTTTACTGACTGCCCAGAACTCTAATCACAAACTGACTCTCTCTCTCTCTCTCTCTCTCTCTCTCTCCCTCTCTCTCTCTCTCTCTTCCGCTCTCTCTCTCTCTCTCAACCCTCGGAGACATCGTCAAATGAAACAAGCAGTTCGTCCCTCCCCATTACCTCCCCCATTGTAGATCGTCCCTCCATAATCCTATATTTTAAGGTTAGTATAATTTTAAGTAATAACTTCTAGAACTTCTATATATTTGTGTGACAATTACTGTAATCTTAAAGGTATCTAAGTTTAAGTTTATCTTTGTTTATAACACTTTTGGTTTTTTTAAATTCCTCAGAAGAAATTATTTTCAGTTAATGTTAATCATCAATCAAAAGTGAGTAATTAAGTATTGGAAATTTTGAATTGCCTAAGTCACATTTAGCCTAAGTCAAGTTAGGCTTTTATTGTTTCATTACTTCTCAAGAAGTACCTTACTTTTAGATGCTCTGCCTGTAACGTAAAAAAAACTTGCAGTTTCATATTCGCAGAGTTGATTTTAAGTTGTCATGAGATGAATCATATGGGTGGAGGAGTTAGTTATTTTCCCTTGTTCATATTTATATATGCTATTCCAATCTGTCTAGGATTGGAATGGGCTATAGATTGGGCAGGTGTTCTAAATTATAACACCACCAAGCTCAAATTTAGTTATTTTAATTGAAATTCCATAAACAGTAGCCAGCTGTTCTTTCCTGATAGACTGCGATTGCCTGTTGCTTCCACAAGACCTGAACGGCAGGGGATTAAGCAGCCGTCATCTTGGCCACATGGAACTATACTCATCTGGGAACTGAGAAGGGAAAGAGCCTGGATGCTCCCCTGGTTTCTATCTGGCCGTGCTAATAAAAGGGACTTCAATTGAAGGAACTTTCTTAGACAATCTCTGGCCATCTAAAGAATCATTTGTCTCACCTGGCAGCCCCTTCCCTTCCCGACCGCCCCCCCCCCCCTCCTCCATTCCTCGGCACGACAACACATGCCATTTTACTTCCCATTGTGTGTCCTCTATCACTGCTGCCATTTCATTGCTAAAACCTACTTATGGTCCTTGGTCCCCCATAGAGCTCTGGGGCACAACGTAAACTTTTGTGTAATCGCATTATTCTACATCCCTGTCTTTTCTCAGTAACGTAAGCCAAGCAGAAGAGATTGTGCTTAGTCTTTTGTCCAAGCAGACCCAGACCACGTGTTTGTAGCTAGTATATTTGTCACATTGCAAATTTACTTGCAGATGATCTAGTATGTGCCTAGTTGTGGGAAGTGAAATCTTGTGATGAGTGTCTCAGGGATTTATCCAACCTCCTCTCTCTTCTTTTTCATTAACCCCGACCATTTCCAGCCTTCCAAGTTCTGCAGTAAAGATTATAGCCTCACTGCGTTCATCTTACGTACAACCAGTTGTTCTTTAACATCCCTCAGATGTAATACAGAGTAACTTCAGAAAAGTAGTAAAATATATGTAATTAAGCTAAACTTCTGGGTTTATTCCTTCACTCTGAAGCCGGCCCTAAGCTCATATTTTTCATTTTTCATTTATGTTATGGTTCCTATAGGTAATTTAGCCTTGAAATAATCACATCTCAAATCTGTTGAAATTGCAGAAGAGCCACTAATGCTATAAGAATATATATATATATATATATATATATATATATATATATATATATATATATATATATATATATATGTGTGTGTGTGTGTGTGTGTGTGTGTGTGTATATAGTGCCAGCATAACTCTGAAACACATTGAGCAATTTCAACCAAACTTGGAATACATATGACTTACTATCTACAAATTAGCACAAGGGGGGTAAGACATCAATAGCACCAAAGGCACAAGGCGGCAGCAAAGGGGGTGGAGGTGGGAAGAGCTTCACTGAAATGGGGCGGGTTCTGCCCATGAAACTGGGCTGGTTCTCCCCATAGACTCAGCAACTGTAAACTTTAATAATTTACCGTACTTAATTTCGGTATAGTGCATATGACTTACTATCTGAAAAAGAATACTGTAGGAGTAAGACATCAATGGCACCACAGGGGGACAGCCTGTGGGATGAGAAAGAGAAAAAGAGTGAGGAATGAGAGAGAGAGAGAGAGAGAGAAAGAAAGAGAGAAAGAGCGAGAGAAAAAGTTTATTGGTTGTCAATTAGATTTATCCTGGGTAGCGAAGAGTTTGTCAGCTAGCATATGCTATATATAAATGGATGCATATGTGTGTGTGTGTGTGCATGTGTGTGTTCCAGCATAATTCTGAAGAGAACTGAGAAATTTCAACCAAACTTTGTAAACATATGACTTACTGTCTAGAAAATAATACTGTGGGGTAAGAAATCCCCAGGACCAAAGGGCACCAAAGGTGGTTGAAGGAGGGTAGAGCTGCCCTGAAACCGGGATGGTTCTGCCCTATACACATATTAACTAAATAAGCTCTACAGGTTCACCATACCTCTCTTTCATATACATGTGACTTACTATCTGGAAAAGAATACTGTGAGCGTAAGACATCACTGGCACCATAAAGGGTGGCAATGGGAAGGGTGTGACTTGTAAAAATAACCAAAAACGACAAATATTAGTCGTCTAAGCCATAATTTTTGAGATCACTGAAATGAATAGTAATACTTCCAGTGTCCTTCATGCTCAAGTTCAGCACCGATAGGAAGGGAGGTGAGAAGGGGTGAAAAAGAAAATGTACAAAATAACAGATATCAATTAATATATAATCTACAGTTTTCGAGGTCACCAGGATGAATAGTGACATTCCAAATGCCCTTTAAATTCAAGTTCAGCCATGACGGGAATGGGGGATGAGAAGAAGTGAAATATAAAATGTCCAGAATGCTGGGCAATGTAACTGAAACAATAATTTTAACAGGAAAGAGAGAGAGAGAGAGAGAGAGAGAGAGAGAGAGAGAGTGCTAGGGAGGAGAAAGTGGGAAAGAGTGACAGAGAGAGAGAGAAAGAGAAAGAGAGAGAACGTAATTCCACCTGTAACTAAAACGTATATACAGTTTTGTCTGAACATGTAATTGTTTATATAAACTAAGGATATAAAAAGATTTTTAGTAAGAACAATCAAATTAACTGGAAAATATGATAATCATTATGAGGAAAGGCAAACAAGCAAATTGGTAAAAGTACATCCCGAGCCATAAAGGTTTTGGGTAAAGGGTAAAAAAAATCCTGCACTACAAAAAAAAAAATGTCCAAATTGATACAGCTCCTAAAAGTAACTTAGAGTCCCTAAAATAAAACGACTTCCGTTTTCCGTTCTGGAAAAATACTCACTTGGTCCTTACTGGAGCGTATCCACTGAGACACACCTTTGGCCGTTGACAAAATGATCTTACATACTTTGTTGAGACCCTCCTGTAACTCCTCGAAGGTTGGAGTGATTTCGACTCCAGGATACACTAAAGATGTATGGAGTTCCAAGAGTGCGACGCCCTGATCATCATTGACTGAAGTATCAGTCATAAAGGTCGCTTCTCCTGAAAAAGTAATTATATTTGGGCTGGTTACCACCATTTGTCATTGACATCATATTGCTCATTAATTTAATCATCAAGAAAAGAATAAACGCTAAAAAGGTGACTATCCGAAGGAATTCATTAGAAGAGATGATGAATACAAAGTCTATAGCAACTTGAAGGAGATAAACTTCTCCAATCTCCAAAGCCACCATTAAACCGTGTAAGACCAAAGACCTCTATCTATCAGAGTTTTGAGAGACGGATAAAATGGCTAAAACTGCAGTTTGTTATTAACTTATCACCGTCAAAATGGGTCATTTCAAAACTATTTATTAACCCCACCGTAAATACCTAGTAGCTTTCATAAAAATGATCGAAAAATTAATGTTGATTTCGAATCGAACTTGGCAGTAAATCGCCAAGCTAAGGTTGCTTACAAACTAAGATATATAAAAAACATGCGAAATAAAATGTACATCTTTAAATTGACCAAAGTAATCAACAGCCTCCTCAGCATCTAACGTAAAAATTAGTCAATATTATAGAAAAACACAATTCCTAAAGAAATTCGGCTTTCTAGTTTAAATTGAATGCGTTCAGGGGAAATTTGCTAGTTTAAAAGAAATGCAATGAAAAATAATCAAATACACCATGGGTATGTACCAACCAAGTTACTATCAGAATGGAAGTGAAATAGGGTTACTTTTACGAAATGAACTTTGAAATTGAAAAATAAGTCAAGGTTTACGTGATCAGAAGGGATACAAATGCGCAGGGGACACTTTTGTACTGATCAGTGATGACTTCTAATTTCTGGTCAAAAACAGAACGTATCAATTTTCATGAAAGGCCTCACACGATTCACATTATGTAATTGTCTACAAATAAACCGTTGACCAGGGCCATGTTCCCTGTCCAAGCCACTGTGACGCACCTCTAGTAAATATTTTTGGAGAGGTCAACAGTCTCGTCCAGCACTGACCAGAATATTCATCATTCGCACTGTCTTGTCTGGATGAAGAATTGGCATGGAATTTTTTGATAACTTAGTGCTAATTTCAGCCACAGAAAAACGACCACATCTATATGATTCTGATAGCAAAAGTTAAAGAGATAAGCATACCAAAGGGAAATTGTCGAAGCTAAGAGTATGATAGTTTGACCGTTTTTGATGTTGTCTTTCGTAAGGTTGTGAAAATGGGTCATAAAATTAAGAAAAAAAGTGTAATTTTCCTATATGTAATAAATACAAGAAACTTAGACTTTTTTGTATTGTTGTGTTGGCCATTTCGAGTAGCTTTTTATATTAGAATGTCTTCGTTCCGCTGCTGTCGATGATAGTTTTTCCCCATACTTATATGTTTATTTTTTTTTTTGCCCTAAAAAACACGGCGGGAGTAACAATTTTTCGTTATTGCAGACTACTCACACTCATGGGTAAATGAAAAAATGTTTTATTATTTGGCATTTGATTATACAGGTTTCATTTGTATACAAGTGGGAAACATAAGAAAATTTCCTGTAGGATTTATATTCATTCTGCTTTTGTG
Organism: Macrobrachium nipponense; assembly: GCF_015104395.2. NCBI lineage: Eukaryota > Metazoa > Arthropoda > Malacostraca > Decapoda > Palaemonidae > Macrobrachium > Macrobrachium nipponense. Next base: position 45,523,501 of record NC_061102.1, on the reverse strand, counting down.
CTTCTCAAAAAATAGAAGTTGGTTACGTTTTCTCATTCAAGTAAAAGCAAACTCTGACATTGTTTGGTTTTAGAATTTGTTATTCCGTTAAAGGTACACATATGATCGACAATGACTGTGATGTTCGTTTCCTTTCAATAGCAGAGGAAAGAGATACAACCCTAGAGAATCCATGACGGCCAAAAAAAAAAAAAAAAAAACAAAAAAAAAAAAACTGACCGTGACAGTGACTGTGGCTCATCTACGGAGCCAAGTTAATGTTGTCGGGCTTTTAAAAATGGTGGCCGGTTTTGAGAGGTGGCAATTGACCCCCTGAAAGTGGCCGGTGCCCCGTTATCCTAATTCGATAATCATTACAGAACTATACCTACAGGTACCAAAGGTCCACTGTTTCAAAATTTCGTATCATCCAGGGCACTGGAGTTGATATGTGGATCTGCTTAGACCCTCATTGACGCGCTATTGGGTTCCTCCAAAGGCATAAATGCTAGAATGGGTTTAGACACACTCTTCAGCTGTCACCGATAAATGCTCACATGTCTGTATAAAAAGTGACTCTTAAAACTAAATGACTGTCCCTCAAAGTTGTTATGAGGAACAATTTACTGCCGTAGAGAATGTTTACCTAGTGTAGAATCCCGATGACCGCCCCTAGTGTAGGCCCAAAACGATTACAGGAAGGGGAAGAGAAAAGAGAGAATGATGACTGATGATTATGAGGCAACTGTAGCTGTAAGAAACGATCCCCCGCATTCATTCATTACCTTCAAAAATTAGCAAACCCATCTGAGAGAGCAATACATTCATGGCAAATGATTGATAACCAAACCGTCGGGAAAAGAACTTAAACATCAATATAAATCCAAGCTTGTCTTTTGCTCATCTCATGGAACATCATAATGCCATAAGATGGATTTAGTGAAAAAAGCACAGTGCGTTATTGGGGGCAGTTTACTCCGATTTTTGTTTCAGTAATTCCGGTCATTCTTAAGCCAAGTATCTTAGATTAGGATGGTCGGATATTACTTACCTTTCATTCTCTTTTCAACTGTTGTATGTTTTCTGATTGAGTCTAAAGCACATCGGACGGATTTAATCAATACATCCAGAACACGTTGATGATAACTCCGTCGAAGGTCTCTCGCTGCCAATTCAACCTTCAGGAAAAGTGACAAAGAAAGCCGCTGGAAAAGTTCACTCAAGAAACAGAAAAAATTTTAAATAAAAATTCTGTTATGGAAGAGAAAGAAAGAAAAACTATTTTTTTTTCGCACGAGAGTTTAAATGCTTCGTAAAACGAAAAAAATAATAATTTACTCTTAGCATGACTTTCTTCTTCAATGTTAAGTTGCCTTGGATGAGTTAAACCTTCTCAGTTCTCATTATTTCGTGATTTTTGTTTATTCAGCTATTAACACTTATCCCTCAGTGTAGCTGATCGTGAGTTGTGAATTATTTTTGTAAGATATAAAGCTGAAAGTAAATATTCAATTGTCATTTTCCTTTATATTTTACTCTTTATGCTTATTAGTCAACTAAAATAGAAACAAAATTAATCTTACGAATCATGATCACCTACTCGGAAGGATATGTTGTTAAAAACAGAAATAAGGAAATAATGAGAACTTTGAAGAAAGCTTGTCTCCTCCAAGGTAACTTGGCGGTGAACGAACGGAACTCTTAACAAGGGTGAATAAATCTCTTACAAAGCATTTAAACCCCGAACAGAGTGTAGGGTGGTTTCAGTGGCAATAGTTCGTCATTTATTGGAGTAAGTTCATCTTTCTTGAGATATTCCTCTGACACTGAGAGGCATAAGAAGTTTTTTTATAACTTCTTTAAAGGGCTGATAGATGACAGAAAACAGAATAACTTTATCCTTGTCTTGTACAAACACATGTATGTATAATCTAGGTATGTGTACACGCGCACACTCACATGTGTAAATATATATATATATATATATATATATATATATATATATATATATATATATATATATATATATATATATATATATATATATATATCTGTCAGTGCGAGGTGAAGAATAATCCTTTATTCCCATTATATGTACTTTTACTGTAGTCGTGACGTTTCAAGATGTAAAAGTCCCATTTTCAAGGTAAAGGAAGATAAAAGGAAAGTTAAAATCACATACTCGGAATACAAATCAAAAGTTTAAAAAGTTATACAAATATAAAAATCAAGTACAAAAGTAGGGAGGAGGTCATTACCATAAGGGGCTGAAAGCACAGACCGAGTGACAATTCGGGCCGGGTCAGCTTCAGCTTGTGAGATACAAAGGTCTTGAGGAAGACTGGGTGTTTAACTGCGGAAACGAGTTTGTTTTAATGAAAAGTGATTCTAAAAATAGCTAAATGATGTTCGTTAGGGAATTGGCTTATAATTTTAACACCTTTGTAATTTATGTCATGTTTACATTTTTTTGTATGCTCACGTATATATGTAACCTCAGGATTAGTTAATTTGACACCTATTCTATAACTAACGCCTCGATGAGAGTCTAATCTCACTTTGAGTGGAGCAGACGTACTTCCCTAGATTACATCTAGGGCAATTAAAGAGATATACGTCTCCTGAGGTCATCAGTGGATCGAGTTTCTCCTTGTGTTTAAATAAAGACCTAATAATCATTGGGTTGCAAGGTGATAGTCTTAATTCAATTGCAGGAAAAAAATCGATTAACTGTTTCAATTCACAGTAGAAATTTTTGTCATGAAGAAATGGGACACTTGCATATAATCGTAGTTTAGGCACTGTTGGTATTTCAATTTTAGGATGGAATTCCTGAAATGTGGATGTGTCAAAGGCTGCAGAGGAAGATGCAAGTGCGTGAAAGCACAACTAGCATGTACGGCTCTGTGCAAATGCGGGGGGATTGTGACCGTGTGTAATTAGACTGTGTACATAAATTAGTCATTACAGTACTGTACAAGCAATTGATGATTACAAGGATGAGATCTATTTTTATATTAAGTTAATGAAACACTCTTCATATTGAGTTAATCAAACACTGTACTTGTGTTTGACATTCAAATACATACTTTACTTTGCGTTAAATTACAGAACAAATATGATTACAGCCGGTTTTATATTTTAAGGCAATTTCTGTAACAAAAAGGCCTTTTCTCCTTAAATATTTGACTGATGTGCTTACACTTGCTTTCAATGTTTAGACTACACAATTGTGACTTTACAATGAAAATCCTTCGAATAGCAGCATTTTCCTGAATTTTGGCGGCCATCTTGAAAAAAGCTGCCCAATTTGAAAGATATCAAACGGGTCTCTATCACATTTCAAAAGGTACATCCCAAGCTAACTTTGTGCAAAATTTGGTGCTTTTAACCAAATTTGAACGATTTTTACCGAAAACGGCTGGACTAATATCTCATCTCAGACACTTGTCTGTAAATGAATTTAGCTTGAGAAATTCATTTACAAAACAGATGTTAAACTGCCGGAAACATCAGTCACGATTAGCTTTGACATAGAATCTCTCTACACCAACATCCCTATAAAAAAAACTATCAAAATAATAATTGATTCGGTCTATGAAAACGATCATTCATTTCGATACCTGTCAAAGAGAGTCTGAACACCTACTGAACTTAGTACCTGAAGATAATAACTTTATCCTTAATAACAGGTACTTGTAACAGATGGAAAGTTTGTCCGTGGGTGACCCAATATCAGCTATAACTTCGCTAACATTTGTATGAGCCACCACGAACAACAGTGGTTACTTAATTGCCCAAACTCATTTAAACCTCTAATACATAAAAGATAAGTTGATGATACTTTCTTGTTTTTTTTAAAGAACACGTTATGCCCTTTTTTAACTATCTTAATGCTCGGCACGCGAAAATAAAATTCACCAATGAAAGAGAGGTCAATAATAGAATACTATTCCTTGATACATTAAAAAAAAACAATTCTGACATATGTGCCTGTTTTGGAAAATACGAAATAAATGCTATTACTGCACTTGCACAGCAAGCATTTAACTTATCCTCAAATTACTCATTATTTCATAAAGAGATAGAATTTTTACATTTATTTTCTAAATTTCTAAATGGAGAAATTATAGTGACAATATTTGTATGATTACGTACGTAGATTTCTAAATAACCAATTTAAACCAGTTAATCAAAAGAGTGGCTCCGCGGTAAATATATTCTATTTTTAAGTTTCCTTACATATCTAAATACGTAAACTACACACTATGTAAAGAACTAAGAGAACTCTTCCAGCTACATCTGCAACAAACTAACTTGGAACAACAACTTCAAAATAAAATCATACTTCAGTTATAAAGAGAAACTACCAAGTGTTCTGTGTTCATCGATTGTTTATACAAATTTATGTGTTCCAAGTGCAATTTGGAATATATCGGTTCTAGTATAAAGAATCTTTCGTTCCAAATGGATCAAAACAGAGCTGTCAATTCACGAACAACCATTCCACTGATAAGACCTCCACAGTCAGGAATAAGAGATCACTATCAAAATTTAAGCCACGAAAACTTTAAACAGAGAGGACTTTAAAAATATTGCCAAAAACCAGGAATGAACAAGAACTCGGAATTTTAGAAGCTATTTTGATTAGGTTAAATAAAAGCCAGCTTTAACCCTTGATAGCAGTTCATTTCCTTTGTACATAATTTAAATATGTTTTATATCATCATATTGTAATTCTATCTTTTATTTTCATTTTAGTTTTTAGACCTTTACTGTATTTTCTAATTGTAATAATGTATACCCTTTTACCATATCCATAGCATTTGATCATTTCAGCTGGTATTTCAAAAATGGTACCAGATTTGTACCAAAACGTCACAAATAAAAGAGTTAGAAATATGCTTTGGATGTTCTTCCTCCTAAAATTCATCAGTCTTCTAACTTCATTTATTTAGCTTTTAACAGCTTATCCTTCAGAGTAGGTGAGCATGAGTTGTGAGATTAGGTTTATATATATATATATATATATATATATATATATATATATATATATATATATGTGTGTGTGTGTGTGTGTGTGTGTGTGTGTTACATGAAAGAGGGCTACAATTAATATGTCTAATATACTGTTGTGCTGTGACATTTCTTAGAAAGTGGAGTCATCATTTAACTTCCTTAGAAACGGTGGTCCGAGTGACAAGCCTTGGAAGTACTAACGCATCCTTCCTGGGGTGGTGTGATATCAAAGTTGCTGTATGTGCAGATCTGTGCATGTCCTGTTGCTACGGGCAATCGGAGAGGTGCCTTTGAAACTGGTTCTAGGCAGTTACCTGGGGCGTGAACATTGTGTGTGAGTTCGTACGTGTGTGCGAGCTTTTCCCTACATATGAGAATGTAGGATTGCCGTGGTGATAGATCCTTACTGAGGCGGCAGAAGCCAAGATGGCTTCTGCAAAAGTGTTTTTAGAGAAGTGATTGCGAATACTGTGTTGAATGGGAACGCTGGATTGTATTTGAATATTTATTCCAAAGATGTTCTGTTTCATATGATCTTTTGATTATAATCTTGTGATTATCGAGGTGTTCTAATTGATCTGGAGAAATGGGAATTGATCTGGAGAAAGGGGAACTGACTTAATTACTATGGTGTACTGTATTATGACTTGCCCAGTTTTGATGGCTAAGACGATGTGGGTTATTTTGAGGAATATGGAATGGGCTATCTGAGTTCAATCATTCATTTAGTCTTTTTGTTAAGAATCTGGGTTTATTTAGCTAATGCTTTGTTCTTAAATAATTATTATTTTTATAAGTTCTCAAGTCTGATTCAATTGCCTTAGGTAATGGGGGAGAGAGATGGATGGGACAAAGAGCGAGAGAGAGAGAGAGAGAGAGAGAGAGAGGGGGGGGGGGTGGTGTTGCCAGTTGTCTTAATGCACGATCCATTGCTACCTTTTAAAATGGAAGAACCGAGATCTAGGATCTCGGTTTTTTATATATATGTAACATATAAAGACTGATAATATAATAGGACATGATATGTATGAGACATTGTTGTATGTTAAGTGCTTTGACATTCCTAAGAAATTGGGAATCATCGTTTTTAACTTCCCTGGAGACCGAGTGTCCGAGCGACAGCTTAGGAATGCTGATATGCCTTTTTCTCGAGGTGGAATGATCAAGTCTGCTGGCTTAGTAAATCAGTGACTTCGTCCTGTCGCCATGAGAGCTATGCAGGGGTGACTTTGAAACTGGTTACTATTGGTTTCAGGGCGTGAACGATGGGTGTGAGTTTGTGTGTACGTGTGAGCTCTTTCCTACATAATAGAAATGTAACTAAACCATAGAGAGGTTGTTGCGGGAGTCAAGCGAAGCCATGGAGGCTTGTGCCTTTTGTGAAAGTGCTTGGAGATTCTAGGCTGTGATGGGTGAGTGTATTTATATCTATTTTAGCCAAAGTGTGGCTGGATTGTATTTGAATATTTATTTCAGAGATAACCTATTTTTATTGTATCTTTTGATTGTGTTCTTGGGCTTATCAGAGTGTTCTGTTTCCTAACAGGTGGTTCTAGTGGAGGGAACTATTCTGGTAGGGGGAACTATATTCTGGAGGAGAGTTGGATTATTCCTTGGATAAATGGTGTTGACTAATTACTGTATAGACTGTTAATTACCGATGGTTACCTGAGTTATTTGGACTTTGAGTTAACATTCCATCTAATCATGCTGTTAAGAATCTGAGTTATTCAGTTAATACTTTGCTTTTAAATAAATGCATAATTTTGTAAGTTCCGTCTCTGATTTGATGACCTAATGAAATGGAGGGGAGGTATGACGAGAGAGAGAGAGAGAGAGAGAGAGAGAGAGAGAGAGAGGGAGAAAGAGCTGTTGGCTGTCAGTCGAGAGAGAGAAGAGAGAGAGAGAGAGAGAGAGAGAGAGAGAGAGAGAGAGAGAGAAAGTGTTACCAAACCCAGTTGTCTTCCGCTATGGCCATTCGCTACCAAAATGAATAATGGCGACGACGTCTCTGTTATTAGTGGTGGCAAGCGGTGCTTGAACGAAAAAACCCTTTTGTGAGATTGGCAGCAGCTATAATTAAAAAAATAAACACCAGGGCCTCAAAAAAACAAAAAAAAAAAAACACAACGCAAACTCACTCAGCGAGAAAGCACCTGATGACCGTTCACACATAAGCCAGACTGAGTCACTCATCTTAGCGAGTGTCTCTGCATGGGCGAATTTGCCTACGCTAATAGAATTTCTTTCTCTCAGTACCACATCCCCATGGATGAATATTTCTCATCACATGTCACCTACTAACTGAAATCTAACATTTTTCCACAACCAGACACTCTGAAAACGGCATCTTAAAGAAGCAGTTCAGATGACCATATGTTTCCCTCAAAGTAGCAGAAAGTGATAAGTTTTATCTTAGCACATATTTAGAAGAGACACATTCGTCTTTGTTTAATACATACATGTGTATATGAATAGTTTTCATACATACGACACTTTGTTTTTTCCTCTGGGAGAGAGCGCCCGCCTATTCTTACGCATTCAGCATAATTTGTGCTGAGCAACCAAGGGGTAGTGCAAGGGGAGGCGAGCGTTGTCTTTCATGTGGGAATGCTTGACGGGGTGTTGAACTTCCTTTTTTTTTTCTTTGTGTTGGGGTAAGGGGACGGGTTTGGCCTTGAATAAGAAAGTTCAATGCCATGGAATCAGCTGATAATGACTGGGTGATGATATGAGATCCCCGTAGGGTTTCTTTTAGAAAGATTTTTTTTCTTTCTCTTGAGTGAAGAGAAAATGGAAATGAAATGCATATGAATGTGGTGCAAGATTTCCTTATGCTTTGGAAAATGCTTTTTCACAATGTTAGAGGGCATAGTTATAACTGGGGATTCAGAGATTATTTTATAATGGAGATTTCTTTGAGATATGGAGATTACTTTAAAATGGCGCTAAGTGGTGATGACTGGTAATGATTAATGATACTGGGCAGTGGTGAGTGGTAATTATTTTGGAGTTATGGGGTGTGGCAATAATGATAAATACTGGGGAAAGGGCAATATTAATTTATTATTAATATTATTACCGGAGATACTTTACGGGGAGGTACTTAGGTAGAATTATCATTACTTGAGATATCTATGGGGAGTCTGTCAGAGTTCATGTAATGATTTTTGGGGAATGTGCCAATGATTTTATGGGTGGTGATATCAATTTCTGGTGAATTTTGGTGGATTTTATGAGAGCAATTTTGGTGATACTAGCGAGTACTAATATCTGGTGATACTACTGATACTGGTGAATTCTGATACCGATAATTCTGATATTGGTGTTAATTTTTTTTATACTAACATGGGTGTTGTAACGATTATTAAGGGTGGTGATATTTTTTTTGTGAAAATGGGAGGTACTAACGACAGATTTTTTGTTTTTCTTTTTTTTATGAGTTCAGCAGGTAATTGCTGGAAGTCTACGCGAGATACAGATGTTTCAGGTGTCACGGGAAAAGTTATCAGTGCCATTGATTTTTCTTTCCTTTTTTTTGGATGTTAGCCATCGCTGACGTATTATTTCTCTCTCCAGTTTGTGTGAATTTTTTAATATCTCAATTCGTGACTTGGAGTCATTGTTCGGGAATGTGTTAATGATTTCAGCTGTTTGATGCTGCAGAGAGATTTATGGGAGAATTTTTGCATTTTTGCATGTCTACATAGTGGCACTACATCTTTTTTTCCCTGGATATTTGTGTTCCGGAAATTGTTGGCCTTTTGCACAATTGTGTTTGTAGCAATTTTGCCAAAGATAGGAAACTTGGTTAAGTTTCTAGTGGCCTATGCTATAGTAAATGTGGGGAAGTCTTTGCTTAGACACTTTGAATTTGGAGTTCTGTTGTAATGAGTTATGGCACATTGGTAATTTTTTTTTCTAGAATTTCCTGAGCAATTTTATTTGCCGAGTTTTTTGCTCTTTCTCAGCAGTTATGCTAAACAGAGAGTTTATCATTTTTGACTATAACATTGAGTTATTTTCCTGGAGAATTGGAGATATAATTGGAGATATAATATTTTGGCCATTTGATATTTTTTATTTTTTTGGAGATATTCCACAGTTTAGGCCTATCGTGGTAAGAGCTATGTTTAGTTCAATTATTTTGCAGCCATTTTTGTTGCAAAGAGACATCTTTTTGAGGAGATATGAGGCAAAATTTTTGAGTGCATCAGTTAGATGCTTTGAGTGCATTTTTTGGGGGGGACAGAGTTTCATTTTTGATTATCCTGCTTTGAGTTTAATAATCTTTTTTGGAGACTTGTCTTATTCCACATGTGATTATTGGTGAGATAGGGGGAATATGGTGATGTGGGGTTATTAATTAAATGGAGGGAAATATTTTTATCACCGGAGTTGTGTTATTATTATATGGTGATATATATATATGGGGATGGCGTTAATCTTTTGGGGGTGACCTTTCCTTTGTAGTTATGATTTTTGGAGTTGAATTTCTGGGGTTTTACGAGCCAAGAGAGGGGTTCTGTGGTTCTTTTTTGGCTTCGTGACTAATTGGAGGCGAGTGGCATTATGGCGTTGCAGTCTTACGAGTCCCTATGGAGATGTTATTTTTTTGGTGGCATATAATTGCTGAATTGTGAGTATACCGTAGTTTTTATCCCGAATAGGTGATAATTGTTTATATAATTGGGCAGTATCACTTGGGAGAGTTATGTCTTTGAGGACAATTTTTGAGTACATTGGTGAGTTCCTGGAGATAATTTTTGTGAAATGTGCTGATGTAATGTCAGTATAGAACTTTTTTTGAGAAATCATGAGTTTCTGAAGTTGCAAGTCTGACTAGACATTTCTATACTGCAGTTCAAGCACCTCCCTGCAGTATTGATTACTCAGAGTTTTGCACTTTCTGAGAGATGCTGATTTTGGCATTTCACGAGATGTATCTGCCTAAGGGGATTGTTTCCGGCCGTTTCCGATCGAAGAAAAAGTTGCGATGGCAAAATTCCGTAACGATACTTATCGCATTTATGGGGGAAAGTTGGGTCATGTATATTATATACATAGTGTGATGGGGAAAGTTTACTTACTGTTGTTATCTTTTTTTTATTTTTATTTTTTTTCCTACGAGAGATATAATTGGGGTTGAGCTTTAAATAGCATTTCTTTCTGGACGAGAGATATGATTTATCGGGGTGTGTGAATTGCGTAAATGGGCGTTTGACATTAAGTCTCATTGAGATTAATTATATGAGCAGTAAAAGGGCTTTTGCTGTTAGACATTGGAGAGTTTTTACTGATTTTGTGGGTTGTTGAAATATCAGAGCTTGAGAGAACATTTTAAGTGATAATTTCGGGGCTTGGCTTGTTTTGTGTTTTTTTTCGGGACTGTTTTCCCTTTTTTTTTTTACTTGTGAGAATTTGTGAGTTTGAAATGTGATGACAGAAGTCTGTGGGGTTTCTGTGAGTTCTGGGTGAGGTGTGTGCTAATGTATGAATTTGGAGAATTAAGTTGGAGAATTTAATGTTTTTTTTGCGGGGTTGTGATAATGTATTACTTATGATTTGGCGATCCTATGGAGTTCCTTCACCAGTTGAAGTTAGAAATTAGTTCAGTGGTCATATTGATAGGGTTAATTGGGAGATGTTCAGTTAGTATTTTTTCATTTTTTGAAGTCATTATTTAACAGGAGTATGTCTAGGGTTAATTTTTCTTTTTTAATTGACCGATGACGTGACTGACATACTGAAGCATACCATAAACATCGTTCCCCGACGCTAGCAAGACGCCCACCAGCCGTTGCAGAGATATTGCTGATGTGTGCCCACATACGAGAGAATCTGCGAGTCTGCGGGGTTCTACAGCGCTTTTGGACTACGGAAGCCATCAGTATCTCCTGCAGGGAGACGTTTCGCCTTACTACAATGTGTTTCACGAGTCTGTGCAGTTGCAGTTGCAGACAAAAAGGGAGATTCGAAAATTCAAGATGGGGAAAAGTTTCCACACCCAATTGTTATTATAGCCCTGGTATAGGCTTTTCGAGATAATGTGTGATAGACATTACGTTGTGCTGCCAGAGACGTGCAGTTATTACTATATTTTGTGTTTAATGAGCCGGCCAATGTGGTTTTTTTTATATATTGAGCTGTTTTATGTGTGCTATGGCTAGGCAGGTGCTAGCTATATGGTGGCCGAGCTGCTGTAACATATAAAGACTGATAATATAATATGATATGATATGTATGAGACATTGTTGTATGTCACGTGCTTTGACATTCCTCAGAAATTGAGAATCATCGTTTTTAACTTCCCTGGAGATTGAGTGTCCGAGCAACAGCTTAGGAATGCTAATATGCCTTTTTCTCGAGGTGGAATGATCAAGTCTGCTGGCTTAGCAAATCAGTGCCTTCGTCCTTTCGCCATGAGAGATATGGAGACGTGACTTTGAAACTGGTTACGAGTGGTTTCAGGGCGTGAACGATGGGTGTGAGTTTGTGTGTATGTGTGAGCCTCTTTCCTACATAATAGCAACGTAACTAAACCATAGAGAGGTTGTTGCGGGAGTCAAGTGAAGCCATGGAGGCTTGTGCCTTTTGTGAAAGTGCTTGGAGATTCTAGGCTGAGATGGGTGAGTGTATTTATATCTATTTTAGCCAAAGTGTTGCTGGATTGTATTAGAATATTTATTTCAGAGATAACCTGTTTTTATGTGATCTTTTGATTGTGTTCTTGGGCTTATCAGAGTGTTCTGTTTCCTAACAGGTGGTTCTGGTGGAGGGAACTATTCTGGTAGGGGGAACTATATTCTGGAGGAGAGTTGGATTATTCCTTGGATAAATGGTGTTGACTAATTACTGTATAGACTGTTAATTACCGAGGGTTACCTGAGTTATTTGGACTTTGAGTTAACATTCCATCTAATCATGCTGTTAAGAATCTGAGTTATTCAGTTAATACTTTGCTTTTAAATAAATGCATATTTTTGTAAGTTCCGTCTATGATTTGATGACCTAATGAAATGGAGGGAGGTATGACGAGAGAGAGAGAGAGAGAGAGAGAGAGAGACGAGAGAGAGAGAGAGAGAGAGAGAGAGAGAGAGAGAGAGAGAAAGTGTTACCAAACCCAGTTGTCGTCCGCCATGGCCATTTGCTACCAAAATGAATAACGGAGACGGCGTCTCCGTTATATATTATTATAAATATATTATGAATATAATAGATAATGGATAATATATAATATATATCCAATATATATATAGATAATATTAATATATTATATATATTATTATAATATATATATATATATATATATATATATATATAGCCAAGGACACAAGAAAAATCAGAAAAAGAGTACCGAACGCTTTCGTGTCATTTCAACACATTTTCGAGGTACAATGCTAAAGCCACCGCGAACATCTAACAAATTAAACATAAAAGCCTGAAAAAACTGAAACACAAATATTCAAAGTCCGGTTAAAACCAGAACAGCAGTTACAGAACAGTTCAACAGGTGATTAAAAAGAAACAACCTTACAAATCTCTTTAACAACAAACGGGTCTAGTTTGTACATACCCTGGCTTACATTCATTAAGTCATCGTGATATTTAATAAAAGCAGGCTCATTAACATTTCTACGAGTTATACTAATACAATATAAAACAACTTTTGCCCCCTCCCAATGAATCATATGATATAAATTATTAATGTGTAAGAATAAACATCCGACATTTGTCTCGCTCTCACACTATATCTTGTTGTTTAATTTTGGTGTCCAGTCACTTCCCAGATTGTCTTATATAAAAACCCTTGCAGTTGATGTAAGGAAACCCGTAAATACAGCCCAGAGAAACTTTGGGAGAATTCCTTATTAGTATGTTTATCAATGTATTTGAAAATAAAAAAATAACAATATTGAAATTCTTGCAAAAACTTTGAACCCTCCGTAAGAGATCGTTATATGGTCAAATAAGTACATTATCATTGTTAAAAGCCACTCTGGTAGTTACTGAATAAAAGTTTTTTTGTGCTTTTTGCAAAGCACATTCAACAAAATATTTAGGATATTTTAATTTTTTGGATATGTTAAAAAAATTTCACACTGTTCCTGAAGAAATTCTGGGGTGCAGATACGTAAAGCTCTTAAAAGCATGGAAGAAAAAGTAGCTTCTTGACTTGAATGCTATGATTAGAATAATAGAGAATGTATGAATTTGCATTTGTAGGTTTCCTATACAATGAGTACTTAAAGACATTTAGAGTACGGTGAACATTTACATCTAAAAAATGAGACAACCATCACATTCTTCTTCATAAGTAAAATTAATGGAAGGTACCAAATTGTTCATTTTGAAAAAATATCATCTACATATTGAATCCACAGAACACCATAAGGTAAGATATTAAGTGAAAATCTTTTTTCAAAAAATTACATGTATAAATTACTTAAAACGGGTGAAAGAGGATTTCCCATTGCCATACCAATTTTTTTGCATAAAATTTGTCATCAAAAGTAAAAACCGAATCACAAATACAAAGTTTACCAGTTCTAAAATGTTATGAGTGGACAAATGTAAATCATAATTATCTAAAAATTCTGATAAATATTCAAGCAAGTCATTTATAGATACTTTTGTAAATAGAGATACAACATCAAAGCTAATTATTTTGAACTTAAAATTAATAGTTGTGCTACTTAATTTTTCTATCAAATCTACATTATGTTTAATATTAGAATTCGAATTGCTTTCTACTAAAGATGAAAGTATCTTAACCAGCCGTTTTGATAGCTTGTAAGTACTACATGACCCAACAGAGCTGATAATTGGTTTATTTGTTTCAACAAGACCATACAAGTAAGGTAAAGTTGGAGATATGGTTAAGAATTGTTTAATCAGATCTTTATTATTTTTAAGATATTTTTGACCTTATTAAAATGAGGAAGCATACGTTCAGATGGATATGAGGTCAGCAGATCGTAGGTATTAACATCACTCAGCAATAGTAAGTATTGTTTATCTTTGCAATCTTGCGTATTTAGTATAACCATTGCAGTAGACTCGTCAGCTTTCGTAAAATGAAGCTCGTCTTTGTTTTTCCGCTTTTTGTACACTTTTAAGAATGTCAATGGTACATTTGAATAGAAGGGAAATGAATTTACACCATAGATAAAACCTTTAACAAGATGAAGATTGTCATGAGATATATTACCATTTTTTTTCTAAATTACAAAAGGCTTCGGATATATTAACATAGTCATGCAGGTAGGGATGAATGATCAAGATTATAATCAGATAAATTAATTTCAAAATCCGAATTAGCATCATGCATCCATTTACTACTGTAAATTAAAAGATATAATTTATGGTTGAGATTATTTTCCACCTTTCTCCTTCTATACCGTATTCTTCTGTGGCAATGATCGAAAATTACTTGCTTCCAGTCATCTGGTATGGCATTGGATAAGTCTAGTTTCTTCGTCCTCGAATTTCTATAGGCCTCTTTGGCTTCGATTCTCTTTATCTCGATGTCCTTCAACAAAATAATTCGTGTGTGTGGTGTGTGTGTGTGTGTGTGTGTGTGTGTTGTCATTTCAACACCTACCAAGATAAATCGCCGTAGACTTGATACTGCTTATATATAATCACGTGCCAATGTAAATGCGATCATCTCTTTTAATGAGAACCCTCCCTTTTCTCCTTCTGGTCGCTTTAAATAACCTTTGTACATGGAAAGATACTTGAAACATATTATGCACAAAATAATAAGGAATGAGTGGATAAATACACAAATCAAATGATACTGCAGTGTGCCGTAACAAATGATTGCCAGTGG
>NC_061102.1:45471168-45503668 GCF_015104395.2 Macrobrachium nipponense | reverse complement strand
ACAACTTTGTTAATTAAACTTGCAATCAACCTTAACAAAAATTAGCTTCCGTATAAAACGTGTCCATCACTTCTATTAGTTATATCATACCAATTGTTTTTTTAATGTATTTGGCTTAATCAACACTATTTATTTCCTTATCAGAGCAAAAACTATTCTTGCCTCTGCTGCTTGACATACTGTACACACACACGGAATTGCTGAGTTATCAGCAGACTACATATTTCATAACAAGAAAAATCACTACAGATAATGTCACTATAACGGAGAGGCTTTTTCTTCAGTTGTGGCAAAATATGGTTGATTTTGACACACATAAGCCTGTGTTGAGTTAGATTATTATTATTCCTTGCAGGGAAACTGTAGCAGCATGGATTTTATAACTTATTTTGTCTTCTACCTCATACATATATTCAGAAACAATCTAAGCGTAAAACTTTTCTCGACAAAGCAAAACTTATTATGTATGAAATGAAATATTAATGTGTTCTTCATAAATATCGCTATTTTAGATTAATTCATCCACTATAGAAAAGAACAAATAAAATAATTCATTTTCTTTCAGTAAGTAAAATCCAATATTCCAAGACGACGATAAGTCAGTGTTTGATAAGGAAAAAAATAACGAAATTAATACACTATAAAAACAAAAGATTCATATCTGTTTTCTATATATCCCGTTTTCGTTCAGTATTATGCAATAATAGTGATAAGTTTTTTAGGAACTAAATTTTTCTTTGAAAATCTTCCGAATTTAGGCTACAGCGCCTACTGTCGCCAAAATCTAGTGCAAGAAGAGAGATTCTTAATCAAATGACGCATAGTTATACAAGATATTCTGGTTCCGTTGTTTATTTTACTGTGACGTTTCGACAAGGATAGTTGTGGTTATCTACAGAGACTAAATGAAATACAAAGGGGCAAGTATTTATAGGGTGAGAGCCCGTCTTGAGGTATGCATAAAAAATACCCCGTTCATCACACATTAGGCCGTTAATGCTACCAGAGTTCTAACTGACAACTTTCATATGGATATCGTCGAGGATAAAAACATAATACAAAAAAATACATAAATAAATAATGGAGAGCACTCACCACATGCTCACTGCCGTTGAAACGGCTGTTGTCTTTAAAAATACTGGCCTAAGAGAGGGATTCCCTCCGAATATAATAATAATAATAATAATAATAATAATAATAGAATAATAATAATAATAGTAATAATATAATAATAATAATAAATAATAATAATAATAATAATAATAATAATAATAACAACAACAACAACAACAACAACAATAATAATAATATAATAATAATAATAATAATAATAATAATAATAATAATAATAATAATAATATGGGAAGAAGGACTGATAAAAGTAGACGAAGACCCAGAAATATACAGACAGGAGCATGACAAACCAGAACAGAGGACTGGCATAACAAACCGGCACTTGCACAGAACCAGTACAGAAAGAGGCATGATTCAGTGGCAAAAGCCCTCCATTGGAACCTATGCAAGAAGCACCAGCTACCTTGCAGTAATAAGTGTTCACTAAACACTAAAACACTAAATTCACTAAATACTCAGTATATCCCAAACATTCGGTAAACATTCACTAAACACTCACTTAATCCTAAACATTAATTAAACACTAAACACTCACTAAACCCTAAGCACTCATTAAATACTAAATGCTTACCAAACCCTAAATACTTATTAAATACTAAACAGTGAATGAACATCCACTCATTAAAAACTCGATGAACACTTACACACTAAACATTTGCTAAACACTAACATTCACGACATTCAATTAAGGTTCACTTAACATTTGCAAAACATTCACTAAAACCCTAAACGCTCACTGAATACTTACACACTAAATATTCACGAAACACTACCATTCACAAGACATTCACTAAACGCTCACTTACGTAACATTCACAAAACATTCACTAAAACCCTTAAGACAAAACATTCACTGAATACTTACACAATAAACATTCAATAACATTCACAAAACATTCACTAAACCTTAAAGACTCAGTAAACATTCACTGAATATTGACACATTAAACAGTCACTAAACCCTAAACATTCATCAAACACTTACTCATGAACATTCACTAAACGCTTACTCGCTAAACCCTAACAATTCGCTAAACACTTACTCATTAAGCATTAACGATAGAACAAATTGACAATCGCACTAATTTTTCATTTCTCCTGTTTTCTTTACATTAATGCTAGGTAATTATTTTTTTGGTCTTGTTTGCTCTTATATTTATTCATAATCTCCTTGAGAGAATGGAAATGTTCGAAATAACTTGGTGTGTGGAGAGATTGTTTAAAAAACAGGGATCCTCTGTGTCCTTCCTCAGCCAGGTGTATTATATCTGACGATTTTTACACCAGCCGAAAAAAAAATCGACTATAGTAACAACAATATTCATTCATAAAACTGATAATATAAAAATGTATCCATGATTTCATTAGTACGAAAGTCAGTTGAATCCAAAAGAAGGTAGTCCTGCTTCGATAAAACAAACCGAGTAGGCTATAGCGCAGTTATTGTGACCTGTGCCCTGACTATAGCGGATATATTACATATGTATTACTATCTATTTAATGGGTTCGTATTACTCTATTTAACAAATGTTATGTACATAGCATTTTACAGTAATAATTCTAGTAATGATAAGAACTTACATGCTACTTTACAGTGCCAGTCTTCCAGCCACCGCTACATTAATATTCATCTCGTAAACAAAGCTAAAGCGAGTACTATAATTGAAGTCAGTTGCTTGCTTGACAAAATGATAATATGACCAAATTATTATGGGCCTACAGATGACTGTTATTTATATGAAACAAATAAATAATTTTTGTGTTAAATAAATACAAAGGATATAGAAAGGATTAAAATATTTATTAAATATATCACGATAATGTATAATACGGGTCAATAGTAGCCTACTCTACTAGTCTAGACATTAATTATCAGGGCTTGCCCTTCACCCTGCCTACCTGTTAGGGTGTGTCTGTCAGCATTCTAGGATATGAAGTGCTACTATAGTAATAATTTTACTTGGTATCTCCAATGCTGGATGTAAATCCTGTCTCCCCATCCCCCTCCCCACTCGTTGTGGGGTGTCTGTTAGGGGTAACCACCCACTAAAATGTCTGGTATTACCATCACAGCATTCTAGGATGTGCAGTGCAATTGTAGTACAAATTTTTCTTGCTATCTCCGATGTTGGATGGAGATCCTGTCTCCCCCTCCCCTTACCACTTCCTCCCACTCGTTGTGGGGTGTCTGTCAGGAGGTAGCTACCCACTAAAATGTCTGTCATTACCACCGCAGTACTCTAGGAGTGCTACTGTGCAGTACTATTGTAGTACAGATTTTACTTGGTATCTCCATGTTGGATGCAGATCCTGTCTCCCTCTCCCCCTCCCCACTCGTTGTGGGGTGTCTGTCAGGGGGTAACCACCCACTAAAATGTCTGTTATTACCTCTACACCATTTTAGGATGGGCAGTGCAATTGTAGTGTAAATTTGGATGTAGATCCTGTCTCCCCCTTCCCACTCGTTGTGGGGTGTCTGTCAGGGGGTAACCACCCATCACAGTATTCTAGGATGTGCAGTGCTATTGTAGTGTAAATTTTACTCGGTATCTCCTACGTTGGATCTAGATCCAATTAAACCCCCCTTTTCAGTGCGTCTGTCAAGGGGAACCCACCCTCCAAAATGTCTGTCACTGGTCATTCTATAATCAGTAGAGTCTCCAGATATATTATATATTAGTTTCATCTGGTATCTCATATATTGGATCTAGACCCAAAATCTAACAAGCAATTAGTGGTGCTTGTTAAGTAAGCCAACCATATATTTTCGGCAGATGGTCAGTTTCACAGTTTACAAGTCTACTCCTAAATACCAGTAGGGGTTACAGTTGGTATCTCTTTCGTTGTATCTCAATGGTCCGGGCTGCGGGACTAGTGGGAGGGAATTTACACGGAGATAAGTTTCGGCGTTATTCAAGAGCATGTACGTATGCTTTCTCTAAATATCTATTAGTGTCCATTACTACAGTGGCCCCCACCTGCCTCCACCCTTTGTCTGCTTTTATGATCCTAATGTTTCTATTTCTTTTTAGTTGATGTCTCTTGAGACTCACATTTTCAATCTTCCTGTTTATACTATCATTGAGAACCACACCTTTCAAGAAGTTTAAGGAAAAATCAGGATATCTAAGATTTCCGAAGAAATAGCTAAATAGAAACAACAATATAGTAATTATAATAATCCTACAGTCCCAGGTGTATATGAAATGCCATACATAGTCCAGGCCCTGGCAATTCATCCCATATGCATTTCAATGGCCCCTAATTTTGACTTCAGATATTAAAAATATATTGGTTCAGGTTAACAAAAACTGACAGGTGCTGTTTGCAAAAAGGGGGGAAATGGTCTCTAGGGGCGATAATACAAGATGGCGGCTAGAAATGGGATATACTGAATACTGAATTTGGTACCTCCTACCGTTCGTAGCAGAACACTATTTGATATGCCTGTATTTACTCATTTCTGCACAAGGAATATATTTCTTAAGTAATTTTCTCAGGAGAAGTTACAGATATGTGAATATTTTGGCAACACTGGTCTCAAGCACACTTCGGATACGAAATGGATATTTACATGTTCAGAAGTCAGAGTTATCAACTTTAATATTCGGTCTTGTGGTACATGGATTTAACCATGCAAACAGAAGTTTATCTGTACTTTATGATATTGGATTTTGTTGTTTTACCCTTGGAAAACTTTACAGTAAGTCACCAATATATCTGATTATCAGTATCTTAAGAGGACTGCAAGTGGGCAGTTTTGTGTTTTGTAGAAGTGTTTGATAGCTATAACCATTTTCAGTACCATCAACATATTTATTTTCATCTTTTTCAGATATACTGAGTAACTAAGTTCACAATGGTTGAAAGTACAAGCCAGAAGCCTTCTCAACAAGAGCATCAACAAGGCATACTGTTGATGGAAAATACCTCAAATGAATTTGATGCTATCAAATGCATTATCTGTAATAGGCATGCCAAAAAAATTCACATCCATCCAAGGCTGGATGTAAGAGCATGAAGCATGCTGCAAATATAAGGACTGAAAAGAGCAGAGGAGGAAACTATATTTTATGTTCATCACAACAACAAAAAGTGTTTCAAGTGGTACGCACAGTAAGAAACTTAAACAAATAGAAGATGGTGTAAAAACTTTAAACAGTGATCCAGAAACTTCATGTGAAGCTGAAAATGAAACATCTTCTAGCCTGTTTCATCGCATTGATGTTAGGCCGAGGGAAAAACCCAGCCAGAGAAAAGGCCCTAAACTAATCAAATCTACTGTATGTGGTATGAGTCAAATTGTATAAATGGCATTTTTGGTGCAGACGCTACATCAGAAGATATGAACATGAGACAAAATGCTGCAGTAGTTCTCTCGATGAAACTTTCTTTCAAATCTAATGCTTTAGTTAAACAAGATCATTTTGTAAAATCATTAGAACACATTGACCTTCTCTTTCAACATGAGTATGGCTTTACTGGTTCAGACATACTAATGAGTATGTGTGATGTATATGACACACTAGATTTTCATATATATAATCGAGATGTTAAAAAACTCCTTGTTGATCATTATGGTGAAAAAATTAAGTCTGTTCCCACCCCTAGAAATAATTAAGCTGAACTGTTTTTCTCATCGAGCATTATTGCTGCCGATCTAGCGGCAAAGGTTAAGAATATGGATGTGCTCAGACAAGTTAGGGAGTTAAACAAAAGTGCAAGGCAAGTTGATTATGAACTTGATGATAAGATTTGTGATCCAATGAGCTTAAAAATGCATGGGAAAACACCCCAGTACCTGATGACTGGTTGACATTTTATACAACATTATACGATATACCCAAATCTCTCTTGGCAAATTGTATATGAGGATGTAGAATGTGTTTATGAAGGTAATAATAGGCATGCACAAAAAAACTGTCACTTTCAGATTGTTTACATCGTGGTCGCAGGAAAACACCACTACAGACTATGCTTGGGCATACAATCTATGGAAAATCTCTAAACAGAGAGATTATTACAACATTAAATCGAATAGGTATATCAACTAGCTACAATGATGCAAGCCATTTAGAAACCTCATGTCTGCTTACGCCCTGCAGTTATCATGGGAGGATGTGGTACCAATTCCAAGTAATTTTTCTGATAATGGCTGGGCATTTGGTGCATTCGACGATGAAGATTTTGAAGACACTTCATCCATTTCAGGAACAGAAAGCAAGCATTACACAGCCCAAGTGCTGTACCAAGAAACAATGAAGTCGCCTAAACTCAAACCAACTTCACCAAACACAAACCTATCTAAGTCCTTACATCCTACTAAGGATAAACTTTCATGTCAGATTGTTCCTAGTCATCCTAAGCCAGCAATGAAACATAGACTTTCTCCAGACTTTCCACTTGCAGAAAACATGACTATTGATATGAAAGAGAATGCTCTAGGGGGCCTGGAACAGTATGTAAAACGGGAGTTTATAGTATCCATGGTGCAAAGTGGACTCCCACATTCCAAAGCTGAGCCAGGTCAGCTACCACCATGCCATGGGGTGGGATACATGCCTTAATAACAATATCGCATGTGCCCTTGACGAATGTGGGTTTTCTACCTGTCATTCCACCGCCTGTTACAGTGTATGCAACTGTTCATAAAGCTCTCACCAACTTTCAGGCATGTAGAAGACAATTAAATCAAGATTGCATACCTATTGTCTGTGATGAAGGTGTTTATCATAATGTGGCTGAAATTGTCATGAATGAGCCTAGCACATTTGATGACACACTTTCCAATGTTTGTGGGAATGTTTCATTTTCTAAAGGTACTTCTTCGATGTGCAGGCCACTCTCTGTGTGGTAGTGGCATGGATGATAATCTCATTCAAAGCAAAGTTTTTCGAGCAAAAACCCTAAACACTGTCCTTCTCTGGTGGCCACTACATCCATCCAAGGGAATGTTGATCATTTCAGAAGTACTTGAGAATCTTATGTGGAATGCATTTTGGAAAGATAATGATGCCAATTCTCATCCTATTGTTCAGTCAGCTATTATTTTATGAATTTTCTTAAAATTGTTTCTGTCATCAAACAGTTAATTGCTGCAGACCGAGATGGGAACTGTGCATTGCATGTAGGATCAGTAGAGAATAGCATGAGCATTCTTTGTTAGTTTGATTCAACAACTACCTAGGGTATGCATCTTGGTATCTGGCGAGAATCAAGGTATTGGAAATCACACATCCCACATTGTACAACAAATTCTGCACAGGATATTTCATTGTAAAGGATCGACCAGGAGCAGTATTTTCTGCTGTGGCAGGGGATATGAAGTTGGAACAAAATGTGAACCAGTTATCAAAGGTTCCCAGTGGTCATGTAGTTGTATGAATGATTAGAAATATTGCTTCTGTGACTGAGTTAGGTCTTTAATTTCATGAAATCATTGCAATAACATCTTTCAGGCCAGAATAGATTGATATTTGATAGGAATGTGAAGAAGCTATTGGACTTTGTCAATGAACAAGGAAACCCATTCATCATTTCAGCGTCAAAAGTACCACTTCACAATACTTTAACAAAGCAACTTGCAAGTAATTCAGTTAAGGTAAGACTCTTAAAAGCATTGGAGAATGGAATGGCAACTTACATGAACTTCTGAAATAAGAGGTAAGTGATTAAGTCCAAAAAAATCAACGAGCCAATATCAAATGTAAGCTTGCCTTCACTTGATACACAGTACCTTCCTAATAAAGCCAAGATCTAAATAAGCAAAGTTTCTAACTCTGTGAGGGAAATTGCAACACTGCAGAGGTGTGGAAATTGCACTTCTGCATGGCATGTTTCAATATGAGGTGTAGTCATGATCTTCTTACATCAAGCCCATTTTTTTATGGAGATATTACAACTAAACCTCAGAAAGCACAATTGATGATAGAACTGGAAACAATCTAATTTCAGATGACTATCAATATTCTCCGAACAATTCTCAACAAACACACGTTTTCACTGATTTCATGTCTAATGTATGCCAGCTCCCCAAATGTCTGTCTTTCCCAACTTTGATGGTGTAAATCAAAGAAGTACTTATAAAAGCCAAGAAACTGTCCTAACACAACACTGACACATTATATTTGACAGGTACATTGACTTCAACAAAGGATGAGGAGTGCAATTGTCGGTCTAGGAGGGAAGATTCTGTTGACCTGTCTACTTTGAACGAATCAGTGCCCATTCTGCATCAACTAGAAAAGTTCTGGAATTCAAGTCTCAACAATCAAAATCTACAACTGCTTGCACGGCATGTAGGAGAACGTGATCTGAGAGATGTTGTTCTTAGTGGAATAATAGTCAATGGAAAGTTGGTACTAGCACAAATAAAAGTTTGTGACTCACCTGCTAGTGATCTACCAATCTTGAACAATTGGCAGGAGGAGGCTGATTGCCATATCATTCCTCATGTACAATGGGCAGTTAAACAGGGATGTAAAAGAGCCATAATAATGTCCAATGATACTGACTTTGCTGTTCTTCTGTTGCAATACACCAGTGTGTTTAAAGATGGTGGATTACAGGAGCTCTGTGTTCGGTCTGGAGCTGGCGAAAAGCAAAGAATGGTTTCATTCACACCCTTCACCAAAAACTAGGAGATGAAATCTGTCGAGTTCTAATTAAAGGGCATATACTGACAGGAACTGATGCTCTCAGCAAGGTTGGGATAAAGCACTCTGCTATAGTTAGTCAGCCACTACCAGACCTATCTAGATTGGGAGAATCGGCCATTCTCTCTGAGGCAGAACTTTATCTTACTGAGCAATATCTTGTGCGTGTGTGGGTTTGGACCAGATGGAAAAGAACACCTACTTCATTTGATCCGCTGAGAGTAGAGCTGCATCAAAATTCTGTGATAGGCCTGAATGAGTTCCCACCAACATCAAGTGCTATATGGGGGCATTTGAAAAGGCCTTTTATGAGATACGAAATGCACTCACCTTGCTTGATTGATGAGGAACCTTGTGCTCTCGAACCATGCAATTATTGTTGGAGGAATCGAAACCACTCCCTGATAATATAATTACATTGTGTGGATGCAATGGGTCATGCACTTCAATGCGTTGTTCATGCCAACATGCTGGTGTAATGTGTTTGAATTACTATCACAAAAATTAAGTACTCACTTTCATAAATCTCTAATCACTCTCAATTGAAGGAACGTTTCCGTGTTACATGATTCCATGATTTTGATGTATTGATGGTCAATGGGAATATATTGTGATGCACATCAACATTTTACTTATGGAAAGTTGTCAGGTGGGATTGCTTCTATAGTTATGGAATTGTTCAATTCAGATAGATGCAAAATATATATATGTTACTTATGAGTTTTGTTTTAATTACCAGGTACTTTACCGTATAATATAAATATAGTTTTGAAAATCATTTGTATGTGTTAAAATGAGTCAGAATGCACATAACATTTCATTTCATCCTTATGTAATGGCCTGAACTAAAGTTAGTAAATAAGATCCCATTCTGGCCGTCATCTTGAATCATTGTCCCTAGCGGCAATTTGCCCCAGTTCTTTTAACCTTAACCACTATATTTTCAGTATCTGAAGTCAAAATTATGGGACCTTGAAATGTATAAGAGCTTGTACGAGATTGTAAAGATGACTATTTTGGTGAAAGTGGGATGGAACTAGAGACACGTCTAAGGGAGCATAAACGGGCCTTCTCATTGCATGCACAATACAATGCCTTAGTAACACACGCCTTAGATAACGAACAGACACCACACTGGATTGGGGAAAATATCTATAAGAGTAACAATGTAAACACAAACACAAGGCATTTAGTTGAGGGCGCCGCTATAAACACAAGGGATTCTTTCTGAGGAAACGTGTCGTTTGTTAACGAGGCCCCAATTGTTAATTTTTATATTATAAGACTTTGTGAAAGTTTCAATGTTAGGATGGGCTCTGTTTTTCCTTCATCCGATGCTGACGTCATCTCTCCTCTCCCGTTACAGATATCATGCAACCCACATGAATCCAAAACATTTCAAGCAGACGACGGAATGCACGAACAAGCAGATAGATTGGCCAAGGGAAACATAAACAGAAGAGATGCAGTCACCTAGTTGGGCAGTTATCCACTGTTATCCACTGTTCCAGCCCTCAAAATAGAGTTCACTTCTTCACTTTCTTTACCGAAGTTTCTAATTAGACTGAAGAGTAACCGAGAACAGGGTTCAAAAGCTATTGTAAGCGCTTTTATAAACCAGTGCAATCCACTACTGAATATTATTGTGGACCTTTAATAATAATAATAATATTAATAATAATAATAATAATGCTTCAGCAATATACATTAATCATTGTATATTACAGAATTACTCTTTGAGGCAAGAATGGAAGAGCTTTGTTCAAAATTTAGTTTTATGCTCCCCATTGAAAGTATCATGAATAATTCTTCAGAAATTCTAACGAAGCTTTAAATCTGACTAAGCCTGATATCTAAAAGTCTGAGGCTAAGCACATAGCTGTGTTTTACAAGTACAAGAATAGTGCAAGACGGATCAGTATAGAACTGTCCCCGCAGTGCACATCACTTGTCCCTCACCGTGAAGTGAAAATGATAAAATTGAGCACCAGCACATAACTCTATTTCTAAACCTGTGTCACCGATCATATTTCCATTTTGCTTCCATGTTGAATTATTCACCCGATTAAGAAAGTTAAAGAGGTAAATACTCACAAAATAATCAATAAAATAGCAACCTTTTATCCTGATGAGGGAAAAGCAATCTTGAAAAGCCATGATCTATTTCGCTTTTCTATCATTTGCTTGAAAAAATAACTCCACAGTTATGTAACTGTAAAACTATATTTAGAAATGAAGCTGCCAATAAAGTTTTACTTTAATATAATATTACAGTTATGTAACTTTGGATTTGTTTCCACTTTAAGACTCCTGCTACTAAGAGTATTTTCAAATTATTTATTTTCTAAGTCGCCTTTTGCTATATTCTGCCTTATCAGAATCCAAGGTGATCCTTTGTTATCATAACCACTTATTTTGGTAAAACATTTCGGTTTCCTGTTATCAAAAACAAAATACTAAAACAATACCTTTTATTCGTTAAAATATTATATACCTTATTTGAGGCGCCCAGCGGAGAAAGGGCCCAAGCAATTTTTTACAAACTGAGAAAAATGCATTTAAAGTTTTCAAACATAAATATAATTGAAACCAACCATACGGTTTTAATCCAGTCTTGACCATTTTAAAGCAAATTTATCTGGGTACCATTATATACAAATATTATGCCATTATTATCACTTATACTTAAGCTATAGTATAAAATGTAAGGTTAAGTAGAGTGTGTCGGTCTGATATTTTACCTGATTATAATGATTTTTACGGTTGAATATACTTATTTTGACCATTAATTAGTTGGACATCACCAGCATATAAGAAAAATGTATAATTAAATGATTATATATATATATATATATAAGATATATATTATATATCATATATTAAAAAGTCATGTTAAACACCAAAACACAGTCTTTGTCTGCTTGTCAACATGATTATCCTCGATGTCATGGTTAATGCAATTCATTATCTTGGATGACCATTGCCGTGCCGTAACCTCGTCCCACAGGTCATGGTCGATTTACATGGTTTTACAATAATAACACTGTTCAGGATTTTAAGCCAGAACCAAGGAAAAGTAAGACTTCCTTACAACCAGATTCATTCATCCTTGCCTATATGCAAGTTGCTCCTGTGAACTAGAAGCCTCCATTCTCTCTAAACCCCTCTTTGCTCCCATTGGCTGCCCTGTATTCACTCTCCACAGGGGGCCCTGGATGAGGCAAGATTTTAAAAGAATGGGGCCGCAGCAGCTCTGTCTCAGACACTCTCATAACTTTCTCAAACCTTGCAGACTCCACTTCACCCCTTTTTGCTCCCTGGCCTTATCTGGGAGATCCCACAAGTGTTCTTATACCTCCATAGTGCACAGGAATTTCAGCAGATGAGGAGACTACCAGATCCAGGATTCCCAGGTACTGTGAGAAGTAAATTTAGCGCGGTCAGTGAATCGTTATGCATCTTGTCTGTATATCATCTCCATTCTTCCAAGGTGACTTTCCCCCCTTCTTTGTTCAGCTTCTCACTCCACAATTTTGGTTCAATTCTGTGATTGATTCCCTTGTGATGCTAGTAAACATCCCCCTAGTTAATTCAAGCAATGTGATCGTCCTTTTTGTGTAAACTCCCAGTCATTTCATGCCCCTTGAGTGGGTTGTAATATTTTGTGCTAAGAGCAAGTAGTGTGTAATGCTTCCCACTTGTTCCTCGCCTTAGTACTGATGCTAGAATGCAATCTCTCTGCAGACAAACATTGTGCCTGATTGTGGGAGAGATTGGGAACCCTTTGGAATAAGGCTTGCATTGAAATAACCTGTCTTGTGCAAATTCTGATCTCCGTGTCTGGTTCATTTCCCAGCCACGTGTTCCCGGTGGACCAACAATCAACCCTTTCACAAATTCCTGGATCTACCCATAACTTAAATATATATATATATATAGATTATATATATAATTATATATATATATATATATATATATATATATATATATATATATATATATATCATATATATATATATATAATATCTATATATAATATATATATATATATATATATATATATATATATATAGTTCATTTAAAACTAAAGTCCAGAGTTTATGTAAATTCCTCCTTTTTCAGTAATATTGGCCTTCTGCCATAGATTTTTGTTTGTAGTAACTCTCGTGCCTTAAGGCAAGGCCATCTTTTAGTTTTAGAATACCTTTTCAAGGGAGGAACGAGCAGTTCATTACCATTTTCAAGGGAGGAACGAGCAGTTCATTACAACACGAAAGTTGTATGTCCACATTTTCTTTTATAATAAGCAACACTGGTGTTCCATTGGGTGTCAGCAATATTTGTTACAGATCGAAACACAACTCGCCTTAAGATCATCACTGTCTGAACTACTAAAGCTATCAAGTCGAGCTCTAGCTTATGTTGCAAGCACTTCATTATGTGCATCCAATTCCTGTTGCATTTCATCCAACTGAGCCTTTCCACAACTCATTTTATTTATATTTTTCAATATTTGTTGTCAATAAATCAAAGGTGTTGCATGTATCAACAACTGAAGGCATGAAACCAACTGTCGCAGAAAAGGTAGGATCCCCTTTTTAACGACAAAACTTCCACAACGTCAGGCAAACTTTCCACAATGTCAGGTTATTTAGCAAGAAGAACATCAAGGACAGGTGAAACAGCTACGTGTTTGCATGATTTGGCTATGTAACTGTATCACTGTGGTCGAGCAAACTAATCAGAGAAGTAGAGGAATATGCTCAATGAAATATTACCTTTGTTTATTAAATAATTAACAAAATATCCTATGTATATGATTTGGAAAACAAAGGAATTGCTCTAGGTAAAAACGCCAAAGTTAAAGAAAACTCTTGGGAGTTGTCTGAATTTGCTACCATCTCATGAAACTTAAGTCAAATCTTAATAATTGAATAACTTTCTCATTTAAAAATCTACGTAATACGTAATAAACGTAATGCATTCTAAAGTAGACCTTAAGTTCGCGTCACCAAAGTGTAGAGTGAGCCGTCACTAGCCTGGGACTCATTCTTTCCTGAGACATCTAACTCTCAGGTAAAGCGATTAAATACTCTCCTCTGATTAAGCTGGTTATTGTTCAAAGGATGTGTATGTGAGTTAAACTTTATCACGGTTCATCCTTTTAGTTATTGTGTTTACTTTTAAAATATTACGGGTTTGATTAATATTTAATTAACGTGGGTTTTTTAAATAAATCTTTTGTGAATTGTGTTAATTGTCCCCTTTATGGACTTAGAATTTTACGTTGTGAGATTATCATGCTGATTCTTGCCCCTTTGAGTCTTATAAAGTAAACATTATGTTCAGGGAATAATTATTTTGTTAATAAATTTTAATTTTGTAATAAAACCCCAAATCTGGCCTTGTCTTTTCTACCCCTCAACCGGGTAGTAGTAGCATTGTCCTTATGACCTTGTCATCAACCCATAGCAACAGGGTCTAGAATTCAGTGCAACAAGTGTAAAACACAACCTTTGGTCCTTCGAGTAACCGGATGACAATTACTCTGCTGCTCGGAAGGCACTGAATTGGCAATGGTATTTAGAACCTGATGAGCCTAATCAGAGGAGAGCATAATCACCAACATGGGAAGGCGACCTAAGCGTCGTTCAATAATACTGTTAGCGTTAACATTATTCAACCTTATGGTTGGTCTTGGTCCCTTGATCTGTAGAGTAAAAAATTGTAATCATGACAGCTGCCTCTATTATTTTTATTGAAGCGATGATTGGTCTCCTATCTGACCTGGTAATTGAAGCTAAGGGCGAGCTTGTATACCAGAATCTGGTAGATAGTATTCATAATGATGAGAAGCAACTTTGTTCGCTGTATGTGACAAACGTGGTCAAACTAGAGTCAAATGTAGAAGTTAGGCTATGCCAACTGTTAACCCTTTCATGTCCAACTGATGTAATAGTACGTAAAAATACTATATCCCCTATCTATCCAACTGACGTAGCAGTACGTAAAATTTACAGAAATTTTTTGTACGTGTGGTAGGGGTATTATTATTTTTATTTTCGGACAAGTAGCGATTTCCATATGCTAGATCATACCTTGGACCATGTATCTCGGGTGTCAATACGCCAGCAAAGTAGTTTATGTACTGAGCATGCTCAAATCCCTGGCGTAGTCAAATTCTCACAATGAAATCAGCTGATCGCACCTACACTTCCCTCTCAGTGACCCACGTGTGAGCTGTTGTTGACACAAGTGGTTGTTTACATGATTACATCACACAAGAACAATAGTTTTCCAACATGCATTCGCGTAGTTTTTATGAGACGATTAGAGACGATTAGAGTTTCGGCAGGCCTCTGAATCTCCAGAAGATGCCAAGATAAGGAGGCTTCTAATGGACTATGACTTTTCTTGAAAGGCTCGTAGGATTAACCTAGCCATGGAACTACTTCGTCTGGAGTAGGAGGAAGAAATTCGCCTGTTATATATAGCTTTTGAGCTACGAACGATAATGTTGACAACAGTAACATTTTTTTTCGTTTCGATCAACTTATAATGTCAAAATGAAACTGTTGCTGTTACCAAAGCCATTTTTCTTAACTCTCCATTTATTCTTCAACTTTTCCTCTACATTTTCGTATATTTACAAAGTAATTTCTATGAAAAATAACCGAGATAGGGCTCTTCAAAAAATTGTTATTCTAGCGATAAATGTTGACAACGGTAACATTTTTTTTCGTTTCGATCAACTTATACCGTCAAAATGAAACTGTTGCCGTATCCAAAGCCATTTTTCTTTAGCTTCCCTTTATTCTTCAATGTTTCCTCTATATCTTCGTATATTTACAAAGGAATTTCTATGAAAAATAACCGAGATAGGGCTCTTCAAAAAAGTTTTTTTTCTAGCGATAATTCTCACCGTGCTCCGGGCAGAGCGCTCTGTTTCTTACCCTCTTTTCTATCAATTTTTTCACCGGCTGCGCTTATTTGTTTTCCATTGTTTTATATATCGATATTTAGAGGATTTTGTTGGCTTTCTCATAAAAAATCATTCATTCGCGCTAACTGTTATAGCATTTGACCTACGAACGATAATGTTAATGGTAAAAATTTTTTTCGTTTCGATCAACTTATAACGTCGAAATGAAACTGATGCCGCCACCAAAGCCATTTTTCTGGACTTTCCCTTTATTTTTCAACGTTTCCTCTACATTTTCGTATATTTACAAAGGAATTTCAATGAAAAATAACCGAGATAGGGCTCTTCAAAAAAAAAATTTTCTAGCGATAATTCTCACTATGCGCCGGGCAGAGCGCTCTGTTTCTTATCCTCTATTCTATCAATTTTTTCACCGGCCGGACTTATTTGTTTTCCATTGATTTATATATCGATATTTAGAGAATTTTATTGGCTTTCTCATAAAAAATAATTCATTTGCCTGACTTTCATAGTTTTTTTCGGTTACGAACGAAAATATAAAAAAAGTAAAGATTTTTTTGTTAAATCACTCACATTTGTTCGTTTTTAGAGGGCTGGGACTCTTATTCTGACTATTCCACCGTAAAATGCTAACATTTAGAAAAAAAAGGACAGGAAAATGAACGTTGTTGGCATAAAATTTATATTTTTGCTGAATTTTCGAAATAATTATTTTTTCGCACTGTCGAGCGCTCCCAGACACCTCGGATATCTGGGGACACAGTGCTCAAAACTAAGCGGATATGAAAGAGTTAAGTGATGCTACCAGAGCCATCTTGTTGTTATTGCTACATAGAATTGATATGTTAAATGTACAGAATAAGGAAGTACACTTGCCGAAATTGAAACTGTTACCTCTCCATGTGTTCGAGGGAGAAGTAAGAGAATATGCCTCTTTTAAAGAATGATTTGAAGTCCATGTGAATCGCCGAAGTGACTTGGACGAGGTGACCAAGATCACTTACCTACTAGGTGCCTTAGGAAAGGATCTGCTTAGAGTCATTAAGTCTCTGAGCGTAACCGTGGAAAATTACAGAATTGCTTTAGACTTGCTTAACAAGCAGTATGGAAACAAGCAACAGGCATTGGTCATACTACACCGGCAGCTGGCAAATATTTTCGTGCCCTCCATGAATCACCTCGAGCTACAGAAGTTCCACTTTGAACTAACCATTTTGGTAAAGCAAATTAAGAAGTTAAGTAAAGCTAATATTGGTCAGGGCATGATCATGAGTTTGATAAATCAGAAATTATTGGAGGGTAAAATCTATAGAAAAGTGGTAGAACATTTGCACAAATGTGATTATAACCTTGATGAATTCTTCGAAGCCATTGACTTCATAATCCGCATGCTCAAAGACGATGCGTTGCAGAAAGGTGAGTCCCAAGTAACAGACACTAAGGTAAATACCAGTTGTAATCCAAAAATGAAAGGTTGCCCCTTTTGTAATGAGAATCATTCTGCCCACGAATGGGATAAGTTGCAGCAATTAATATGTGAGCAAAGATGCTTTAACTGTTTGAACATAGGACACCACAGTGAACAGTGTCACAGTAGAGTAAAATGCAAATTGTGCGGTGCTAGACACCATAGCTTAATCTGTGATAATCGTACCCCACCTAGAACCTCACCTTTCACTTCTGCTGCCATTAATTCAAACAAATCGAGTAGTACTCATGTCACCTCACATCCAGTAAAAAATGCGAGCACTAAAACTAGCAACAAGACCGCTACAAACCCAAAGTAAGAGATAAAGATGCCAAGCCTTGCATGAACGCACAAATAACTGAGAGAAATCCATCCCTAGATTTGCTTTGCTCATTGTTGCTAACGGCCACAGCCAATTTACTCATCCATAATAAGAACAACCTTATCAGATACAGGGAACTAACGTAGCTTCATTTCGGCGCCTTGGCTAAGAGATGAAATCTCCCCGTAATAGGTAGGGTTGCTCTAAATCTCGCCCTTTTAGGTTCCTCGATCATTGAAGGGGAATTTGATGTGGTGGCTTGCAAACTGGAAATGGGGCCCAGAGTAATCCGGACTAAATTAGTTTTGCATGATAATGCAGATGTCCCCATCCACAACATAGGCTATCTTAAAGTAAAAAAACATTTGAATAGTAAAGGCTGTAATACCATGGACAACGATGTTAAAAGGGATCAGATAAAGAGGGTAGATGTGCTCATGGGCGCAGATTATTTCAGTTATTTCGTTGTAGGGGATGATAAAATAGACGGGGTCAATGTTTTCATCACACATGGCAGGATGTTGCCATTTGGTCAGGTACTGTAGCGGGCGCTAGAAAATGCCAAACAAAACACCACCCACATGCTTCGAGTGCATAGGCTAGCTCCACCCGAGCATGACGTAGACGAATGGTAGAGGCTAGACTGAACAGGGATCGCTCCATCAGAGCAATACACTATTCAAAAGTGCAATGCCATTTAAAGAATAAAGAAAAGCATAGTAAAAACTAGCCATGGATATCAAGTGAGCCTTCATTTTCCATTCTGACGAATGTCCTAATAGAAATGCAGTAGCCCAATTAGAAGCTCTTAATGCTAAGTTCACTAAGGAACCCCAATACCGTGCAGAGTATGAAAAAGTTTTACGAACCTATACTGAGATGGGATTCATAAGAGAAGTGGAAAATCCAAAGACAGAGAGGCACTACATCCCTCATTTTGGGGTGAAAAAGGAGAGTAGGACTACCCCCTTAAGAATAGTATTCAATATTTCATCCAAGACTAAAGGTAGCTTATCATTAAATGACCGTCTGCTCGTGGGACCCAGTCTAGTAGAAGCTCTCCATAATTTGTTGATCAAATTTAGATGTAGTCCATATACCTTGATGGCTGATATTAGCAAGGCGTTCCATAGAATATTGCTTGATCCTGAAGATGCCAAATTCACACGATTCCTCTGGTGCAAGGCACCCAATCATTTTGGTATTACTGCCAGTCCCTTTCTTCTGCAACAAGTCCATCAGAAACACTTGCAGAAAGAAGGGAGGTGTGATTTAATTGCTAACTTATACGTGGATAATTATATAGGGAATTTCGAGAGGGAATGCTTATTAGAGAAGAGCTAAAAAGAAAATAAATCAATTCTAGATCGAGCCAACATGCCGTTGATGGGGTGGGCTAGCAATGTACCAGAACTTGACTAGAAAATGGGGTGGAATGAACCCGAACAACTGAATGTGTTGGGTTTGAATTTGAATAGGAATAAAGACACATCAGTCTGAAACCTAGTAAAGGGATTAGGGGTTTAAAAGATGAGTGAGTTCCCACGAAACGTCAGATCCTCTCCCTGTTAGTAAGGGGAAACACCACAGTGGATCCATCGTCATTGCGTGGATCAGCCTTATTCACTCAATATTTAATTGGTGAAACAAGAATACAATTACATCTTTAAGCATACCATTCAAAAGATTGCAGTTTTGTCAACATAATAATGTGATAGATGAAAGCGCCATACAAACTAAAATAGGCATGTGAGGTCTTCGTAAAATATGTTTTCAAGGCAGTTTTGAAATCCAATATGGCAGCAACCACCTGAGGTGCCGTTTGTAAGCACAGCAGATCCAACATCTTTCCCAGCCTTCCCAGCACTAATTTTAACAATGTTAGCGTATATATGTAACGTTTATTGAGCTTACTCAAGATTGCAGGTGTAATCAGCACAATAAAACAACTTTTTGTTGCCTATATTAGTGAAAGTGTGAAACTTCTTATTCCCAGGGTCATGGTTTGAACTGAAATTCATTTTTACCTTGTAATCGGTGGTTTTATCCTTACTGACATCACAACTGAAATTCCACAGTGCTTATTTGATTGTAATTATACATGTTTTGGTCTCAATTTACTCCAAATTGCAGTTGAAGCACATTGCAGTTCCTGGTTCCTAAGTGCTCACTCCACAAACACAGTTATGGGCAGCACACGAGTACATGGTTTATGAGGTGCAACCAAATTAACCCCCAAAAATTACAGATATATCTGAAGTACATACAAGCAGACGACTGCAAAACGACTCATCGTTGCCAATCTACTGGAGCTTCACACATAGGTACACTAATGCATTTACAAACTGTTTCCATGAATTCTAGTTGTCATAGTAATGCAATAATGATGAAATTGCTCTAATATGTATACATACTACAAATAGATATGTTAATTTCACTTATTTCCCCGATTCTGTGTGAGTCTTATACCCAGTTTGGAGGGTAAACACATACCAATTGGCAACACTGATAAATAATTGAAGAGCATTAAGAACGCCGTAGGTACCGTTCACAAGCAAAACTGTTGATATTTTCAAATTAATAATCATGAATATGTAAAAATATTTATGCAATTCATGACCTTATACTGCCGTTCAACTATTTATTTAAATAAGTATCTAGTGCACACTTCTTCTTCTACCAAAAATCGTAGTTCCCTTGGATAAGTCGTGGTTGGAAGTCATTGTTTACGATTTTTGTAGAGAAAGTGCCCCAGCATCTATGAGTACAAGTGGTGTGCGGATTTAGCACATGAAATGGGAAGTTTATTGACACAAGCAATTCCGCAAACATCGAGATGGCGTCAATCTTCTAAATATTCAGAGTTGTCAGAAAAAATTTCTAAAGCGTCATAGAGGTAGTGTGCACTGCGTAGAGCCAGACTTTTCATTACCCTCTGTTTAATCTTAAAGTATGACCTTAATTTCTAACTTTGGAGAAAATACTTACTTCGAAAAGAGAGTAGAGGTCTTGAGCTCCTTCTCTCACCACCAACAACTCATGACTGATGACCATCTCTGGTGTCATGATGTCTTAAAGTACTTTTCGCAGGGTGGCTTCAAACACGGTGGACACTGGATTAGCTAGTCCAGTCAGTTGTTCCCCCTATCCAATTTTGACCCATTGGGATTGGTGACTTTGTGGGAATCCTTTGTTTGTGAAGGGAAAATTGTTCTTACAACAGTTATGGGAAGAGAAGATAGGATGGGACGATGTTTTGGAAGCAAGTAAAATAAGAGAAGCCTGTCAATTGATCCTAGAATTCAAGTTAGTTCATCAACTAGAATTTAAAAGAGTCACAGGCCAGAGCATTGACTTATTGCACATTTTTTCCCATGGTTCTAGTAATGCCTATGGGGCAGTTGCTTACGTACGCCAGGGGGATGGGACAACTAGTCTCCTAACTAGAAAAATGAGAATGACACCACAAAAAATGATAAAGTTAACTATTCCCAAATTAGTGCTCTTGGCCCTATTAGTGGGCTGGAGGTTAGGAAAGCATTTAATGTCACTAATAAATCTGATACAGATCTTCCTATGGACTGATAGTAAGGTTGTCATTACTTGGGTAAATGATAGACAAGATCATAAAAATGTCTTCATTTATAATTGTGGGGGAGAGATTATGTTTATTGTACAGAATTCCGCCTTGACATTGAGATATGTACCTACCCACCTGAACCCTGCTGACATTCTATTGAGAGGAGCCACCTTGAAAGAACTGTCACAGAGCTAGATGTGGCATCGTGACCCCTCCCTTTCTGCACTGTACAGGAGAGCCGAAGCCACTCAGTGAAAAAACCGACGAGTCGAAGCAAGCTGATGTAACTGTTGCCGCGGCCCTCCGAGAGTTGAGGGAAGAGATTTCCATGATAGAGCCCAGCGAGATATGGGACATAATGGGAAGTAACGTTGAGTTTGAAATGTTAATGAATGTGATGCAGCTAGTCCTTAAGTTTCTAAAATTGAATTGCAATTCCTTTTTGAACTTCCTAGGATAGAACAGAGACATTACTTGGCCAGTACCTGTGCCCACCTGGAAATAGGGATGAAGGTTTCCAAAGATGTAATAAATTTTTTTAAGCAACATAATTTTGACATGATAAATGGAGTTGTATATACTCAGAATAGGATTAGAAATAATGATCATTGTAAGGGTAGATTAGTATTGCTGCCAGCAAGTTAGTTATAAGTTACTTGACCCATTTGCATAATGTACACATGCATTGCAGAGTAAATGAGCTAATAGGTGTTTTTCAGCAGGATTGTTGGTCAGAGCTAATAAAGTCGTGTATTCCTGTAGGGCATGTATAATCGCCTTCAGGCCCCTCCTGCACTGACCACCACCACCGCCTCTACCTAAGGAAAGAGTAATGATGACCAAGTTCTTCGACCATGTCGGAGTGAAACACACGGGTCTAATCCACACCACTGATGGTGTAAGCTATGTGCTACTCATCATTTGTATGAGCACCCGAGCGGTGTACTTAGAATTTTGCAGTAATCTGGAGGCTGTCATGTGTATGCTGACATTTAGATGTTTCTGTGCTACACACGAAACCCCAACGATAGTTGTATCAGATAACCATCAGACCTTTAGAGCAGCCAGCAGCTTTATACAGGGGCTGTACGAAGAGGGCGAGGTCCTGCAGTTCCTGATAGAAAATGGGCATACACTAGCATTTTCAGGCGCCCTGAGCACCATGAAAGGGGGGATTCTTCAAGTGTTTCATTGGAGTGGCGAAGCGCACACTAGAGACAACCTTCCAGAGGAAGTACTTCCCTGAGGAGCAAGTACGAACGTTGGTGAAGGAAGCCGAGGCAGTGGTCAATAATGGTCCTCTCATGTATGCTGGGGACAAACGCGAGGATGAAGTCCTCACCCCCTCCCATCTCCTATGAGGCTGCATGAATAACTTGAAGGCGCCATTGCTCCCTCCTGAGGATTTGAACCAGACGCTGACAACTCGAAAATTACGAGATCGGTATCTCAGGTTGACCGATACCCTCAAAGTGTTTCGTGAGCATTGGCAATGCGAATATCTCTCAGCCTTACAATTGAAGCACGACTCCCAGCAAGGAAAAAGGACTAATCTCCACATGGGAGATATAGTTCTGGTAAAAACTGATCAGCATAAGCGAGCTTCATGGCCACTCAGCAAGATCACGGCGGTATATCCAGACAAGGACGGTATTGTCTGGTCTGCAAAGAAACTGCATGATGACACAGAAACCCTGCGATCCATCAATCACCTCGTTCCTCTAGAAATTACGTCATCTGATGACGATGAGCAGGAAGATGAGGGCAACTATCAAGGAGCTGGCGTGAACGACGGTGGGATGGACGATGAGATGGATGGGATGGATGAAGCCAGAGACGTGGGACGAGTGCAGACCGGGGCCTACAATGGCAACGAAGCAGAATCTATGGGGAATGAAATTAATGGAGGCTCAGGATGAAAAAGACTCAAGTAAAGTAGAAGCTGTGAGTGATGAGGACACAAGACCAAAAGGCTAAGTGATAGACCTAAATGCAAGGCAGCCTTAGCTCAGAGGGATAAAATGCGAGTGTGGATGGAACGGGGAGAAGTGTAAGTGTGAATAAATGAAACCCATAAGGGAGAGAGAGTGTGACCGTTGTAAGTGAGCCAGGATAGGGCTGAAGGACCATAGAAAACCTACTTTTTGTAAGAGTAAAGGGAGACTCATCCAAGCGTACGTCGTGCCACCCAAGCATACCTCATGCCAGCTATTCGTACGTAGCACAGGTAGTGAGTGAGGAGTCAGAGTTGGAAATGTAGTTGTATGGGTGTTGTGCATTTATGAGTTGCTTTCTTTGATTTGATTTGAAGGTGATAACCTGTGTATGTCTTGCATGTAATTGATAGCTTGCTGCAGCCTGTTTGTAACCAGATGAGCGCTCATCACTTAGAGGCAGGCTGCCGCGTAGCACCAAAGTTTACCTCCTACTGTCCGACACTTCCAAATGCTTAGCCTTGGGGCCAGACATTTCTGGTGTGGAGAATGTTGCGAAAAAGGTAGGATCCCCTTTTCAATACCAAACCTTCCACAATGTTAGGCTATTTAGCAGGGACAGGTGAAACGGCTACATATTTGTGAGATTTGGCTAGGTAACTGTGTAATTGTGGTCGAGCAAACTAATCAGAGGAGAAGTAGAGGAATTTGTTCAATGAAATATTAACTTTGTCTATTAAATAATTAACAAAATATCTGATGTATATGATTTGAGAAACCAATGCATTGCTCTAGGCAAAAATGCCAAAGCTAAGGAAAACTCTTGGGAGTTGTCTGAATTTGCTACCATCTCATGAAACTTAAGTCAAATCTTGATAATTGAATAGCTTTCTAATTTCCAAATCTACGTAATAAAAATAATGCATAATAAAGTAAATCTTAAGTTGGTGTCACCAAAGTGTAAAGTGAGCTGTCATTAGCTCGGGACTCATTCTTTCCTGAGGCATCTAACTCGCAGGTAAGGCGATTAAATACTCTAGGGATGTGTATGTGAGTTAAACTTTATCGCGGTTCATCCTCTTAGTTTTTGTGTTTACTTTTAAAATATTGTGCTGAACGTATTGCGGGTTTGATTAATATTCAATTAATGGGGGTTTTGTTAATGAATCTTTTGCAAATGGTGTTAATTGTTCCCTTTAGGGACTTGGAATTTTCATGCTGACCACGTGATACCTAACTTTGAGTCTTACAAAGTAAACATTATGTACTGGAAATTGTTACTGTGTTAATAGATTTTAATTTTGTAATAAAACTCCAAATCTGGCCTTGTCTCTTCAACCCCTCAACCAGGTAGTAGCAGTATTGTCCTTATGACCTTGTCATCAACCCATAACAACAGGGTCTAGAATTCAGTGCAACAAGCGTAAAACAACACCAAAATTAAACTTGGTCCTAAACACATTACTATAATAATTGAAAGAAACCGTGTTTACATTTGGATGTTCATCTTTAATAAACTTAACATACATATACAGCTCTACAACACTAAGATTCGATTCCAAGTAGGGGAGAGCAGTGGTGAATCGGACAATGGGATGGTCCGGACAGTACATTTCCTGGAAAACATAAGGGGCCCTCAGCTCTGAAAAATCATGTGAAATAGTGAGAGTTTGTTTACTGTTGACACATGGATTTTGATTGAGAAATTATGTGTACTTTAGTATAGAGGTTAAATTTTGTGGTTTTTCTCTCATTTCCTATGTAATTTTTGTCGTTTGAATCGTAAGGTGTGTTGTAATGAATATGTTATGGGAGTTGATTATCAATTTGGGTGTGAATTTGTAATGTATGACAAAGATGTAGCAGTTACTTGCCTGTAATCTCGAAGGACATGGGCTGAGGGTGTCATCAATTGGTTATGATCTGTGGGAAATGGTTCAGACAGTCCAGGGTAGGGATGATTCGGACGTGTCCGAATCATCCTTCCTAGCAAATGCTTTACTAATTATGAATCCCGACAGAGAAACAACAAGATTTTCGCTTACAATATTTACATTATATTTTGTGTATCCATTCATTAGCCCCTCACTACCTTATAAAGAACTTCATAAACCCATCATAGGGCCCCTCATTTCAAAGAAAAATAGCTTATCCTTTGCTTCAGATTGATTATAGTTCATTAAAGCCTGTCATGGGACGAGAGTATGAGAAGAAAACCAATAGGGAAAGGGATGCAGCTGCTGTTGAAAATACAATTCAGGAGTTTAGAGAAAAGGGTGGTTCAGGTAGAACATGATTATGTGAAGAAAGATAGAAAAAGTTGACCAGAAGGGTTTTCACCACCTACAAGCACAAAAACCTACACCATTATCACAACAACAGTTTTCTCCTGAGATTATTCGACTATTCCCAAAAGCAGGAGAGAGGAAAGAGACAGCTAAAGGCAGAAAGCAGGGAAGATGCATGATTGCAATGGACACT
Source organism: Macrobrachium nipponense (assembly GCF_015104395.2). Classification (NCBI taxonomy): domain Eukaryota; kingdom Metazoa; phylum Arthropoda; class Malacostraca; order Decapoda; family Palaemonidae; genus Macrobrachium; species Macrobrachium nipponense. The sequence continues at coordinate 45,478,151 of NC_061102.1, read as the reverse complement.
CCAGAAAATGTTGAATGTAAACAGAAAGAACAGAAGCAAAAGCCAAAACTCCCAGCCAAGAAGGAAATGAAGTTTGGAAATGATACCTTTAGAACATCACAAAGCAAGAAAAAATACCAAAAAGTTACACAGAGGACTAAACCAGGGATGAAGACCTTCATCATCGTCTTGAAGATCTCTTGACTGCCGAGCTTAACAATAATTGTTCTGACATCTTAGAGGAGGAGATCGAAGACACAAAAGTTGGTTTCATTGATAAATTCCCAGAGGAGGGAGACTTTGTTCTTGTTGGGATAGATCCAGTAAAATGTAGCAAAGTCTATTATGTAAGTAAGTTAATCAGCAATTTAGACGAGTATGATGAATTTCAAATTTCTAATTTAAGAAAATTACAGAAATTTACTATTAATAGTTTTACATTTCCATGAATTGAGGATAAAGCAACTATTGGTAAAGAAGCAATAATTGGAATGCTTCCAAACCTAGTTCAGCACAATATTAAAAGAAAACAGGGGTAATCCAAAGTTCGTTTGGCCAACATTAAATAAAGTTTGGGAGCCAACTTTAACATTTATTCTCAGCGAACATCGTGGATTTGAGTTACATTTTCTGTCTGCCAATCACCAAGGGAGAGAATAATCTTCAAATTGATTTTGATTATTTCAATTAAACATTTCGTATTGTATTCATGTTTCATTTTTCATATGACTTGAAGGTAAATATCAATTATAATAATGGTCCGAATCACCCCATGCCCTTGTCCGATAGGGATGATTCGGACATTTTGGAAATTTTTATTCAAAGATATATAGCTTCAAGTATAGTAAAGTATACGACTTACCAAATTCACTCGTAAACGTGAGATGATGAGGCTACTCATTGACATGTCAACATATCTCTGCTCCTTAAACTCTTATTTCTAGATAGAAACTAAACAAAATCTCCAAACCAACACCGCTCTCCCCTACATGAGGCTAAATTACGGGAGAATGAGATGTCATGGTCGGCATCTTCTTAATGTGTTCACGCACTAGATGTGAATAAAAAAAACAAAGTTAAAATAAACATGGGAAATAGAAATAAAATTAAGAAATGAGTAAGTAAAATAGGACTTTCTTAACCAGTAATTTGTTTGTGTACTTGGACTTTCCTCAACAGGTATCCTACGACCGTAAATTGGCACCAACACCATTCATTTCTGCAAGCATGACGCCTGGCCATTGTCTCCCATGCCGCAATATTGTAGTAGCTTTCTGAAGACACCCATCAGCAACAAGCAAGTCCAATTTTACATGCTTTACTTCATTAAGTTAAGAGTCTTTCAACAACTATAAGCCTTACCTTCATTACATAATTTTTAGCGATAATTATTTTACCAGCTCAACAATAACTTCACTTGTTAATAGATTCACCTTCATTAATAACGATCTTTTGTTGATTATTGTTATCAACACTAATTGCCATAGTAAATAAAATATTTAATGGCTGAGCAAATACTCGTAAAAAGTGAAAGCAATAACAGAGCATGAGAGAATTGAAAGGTTGGAACAAATAGAAAGAACGGGTTGAAGCGAGACCACCGAGATCTCGGTGGTCTTGGTTGAAGTCTCTTGTCCTGTCATACAAGATAAGAGCAGTGTCAACCCAAATTAGCCAATAGAAACGCGAGGCCAGCCTGTGAGCGTTTTCATTGATCGCTGAGACTGAGCGGGAGATAGGTAGAGAGAGACGACGAATGCTCTCACTCCACCACATCCCCAGAAGAGGAAAGCTTGGGGGAAAATGTCATATTGCTAACTCTATTCTGGCGGCGGTGGCGCTTGCGCCCTTGCTCCGCCGGTACCTCATTTAGATTCAGCCTACTTATACTTTTCAAAATGTCATCCAATGTCACAGAAAATGAGACGTAACTGGTTTGATAAAAAATTCATGATGGATACAGGATTTGCTTAGTGACTTGAACCAACATTAGCAACTTTGTGTTACCATTCAAAGGCTCACATAGCAGCATATGGCAACAAGAGGAAATGATATGGCTACACAAGAGTAGAAAACATGATACTTGAAGAATAATAAGGATATTTTGTACATATTTACTCGATGATAAAACTTTAGTTTGATAACTTGAAAAATAAATAGTTTTGATATTACCTGAATTAGAGTCCTCCATGTCTTCGTCATCTAAGTCTTCGAGGGTAAGAAAGTCGAGGATATTTTGATCTGGATGGCCCCCATCTACTCCGGCAAGCACTAAATCAATCATTTCTATCACGGCGTCTTCAACCACATGGCTCCTGCTATCCAATTCCTTTCAGTGAAAAATGTCATTACTGTACCAACAAACCTTACTAGCCAAATGAGCATTTCATCTAGTGCAGTAAATATTTCAAGTTAACGTGCAATGAAACTGAAAACAAAATACAATTAGTTTTTCTCTCTCTTTCATAATTTAGCCATATACACAAAAAATCATATACAGTATTTGATTCCAGTTAAATTTACTCAAAAATTCTTACACTTCAAAAACTCCGAATCCTCCAGCATCTGTGCTAGGATTAACTGTACTACTTGTCTGTCTTTCATATAACCCTTTTCTTACTGACATTCACTTCCAGATTAGGCCACGTATTTACACATAGGTTTACCTGTCAGTCTCCCTGTCAGTTCATCGAAACTGACGTTGAAATATACTTGTGGACGACAGTTTGTGGACGGAGTCAGTCCACTCACCAGAACTGATGAACTTATGGAATTACCTAAAGTTCTATCAACCGACTGACATGTGATCGCACGTGTGGATGGGTAACCTACGATTTTTTTACAGATCGCCGTTGGATTTCACCTAGGAAGGATCTCAGCCACTCGGACCAGAATATAAATAAACTATGTATAGGCCTAATTAATTTCACTGTTGGACCCCGCAGAGCTATTTGTAAACCATTGCGAGTCCAAATCATATAATAAATAAAAACTATTTCCATTTGATAAATACAATTTGGTATAGGCCTAAGCCACTGTACTGCCTTTTTATGAAAAGTGCTACAAGTGAAACTATGCTTCATAAATATATGAACCAGCCCCTAGTTCTAATTTAATCTTATCCATGACTAGAAAATATATGTACATGTTTTGAATTGGCGTGTGTTATTTCCTGTGTACCTAGGTTTTTAAACTTTCCCCTTCCGCTTTCTACCATACATCCATGAAAGGGATTTCTCCTCCTTCTCTTCTTCCATTGTGAACTTGATTTGTTCATTTAGTTTATGTTCTCTAGGAACTTGTGTGGTTCTTTTCTTTCTCATTTGTAAATAATCAAGATGACATCCACTTATCCATTTGATGATGATAAAGTTCCCTATATTTAATTTATCCACCTCTTCCATTTCAAACCATTCCATAAAAATGTAAGCCGAGATCAAGGAAAGACTCGAACCCATGGCCACCCATATTTTTTTTTTTTCTTATGTAATGGCTTTCGCCCGACTTGAACACATTGATGCTGAGAGCCGCTGACAACAATGTTATCAAAACGTCATGGCCTTTTTTATTACCTCCATCTTTTTGATTGATACATTGGTAACAGGAAGTTAAATTTAAACTTAGTCTTTTATGTCAATTTTTTTTATAATTCATCTGTAAGGTTCATATTATGTTTTAGATGCTCTTCAGAAACTAAACCCACACATTTTTCCATAATGTTGGAAAGTGATTTTTCCAGACTCCTCTGCGGCGATCTCGTCGATGCCACAATCGATCTGAGTGGGAACCCTTCCTTATGTGTCTTTGGACTACCATAAATAAGCGGGAACTCTGGGTTTTCCCTTGATTTTACCTTGTTCTAAGTCTTTTCTTTTGGTTTTGTCCTGGTAGTCCAAAGACCATAAGAAAGGGATTCCGCTTAGAAAGATCGTTGGCATCGACGAGATCACAACAGAGAAGGCTGGATAAATTCCCTTCCAACATTATGGGAAAATGAGTGGGTTTAGTTATTCTACGGATACTTGACAATGAGGACTGCTAGTCCACGAAATCTTGTAACACTTCTTGGATAGATATCTCCGCTTAATATCATCCAGATAAAGTGAGGTCCTGTTGGTAATATATATATATATATATATATATATATATATATATATATATATATATATATATATATATATATATATATATATATATATATATATATATATATATATATATATATATATATATTATATATAGATATAGTATATATATATAATATATATATATATATATATATATATATATATATTATTATATATATATATATGAAGGCAGGCAGGAACACACAGGAATTTGACATTTTGACATTTAATCCGACGTTTCGCAATACATTATTGCATCCTCAGGGAATTCTACAATAGATGTAAATTCATTAATGTTAAAAACTTTTAAAAAATCTTAATATTAAAAATAGTTATCTAAAAGTCAATTTAAAAGACCATATTTAAAACACAATAAGTTAAGTTAAAACACAAGTTAAAAAAAAAACTTGGAATTGAGCATTAATTTACAAGGATTTATTAAAAAATATATAATAATAATAATAATAAAAATAATAAATAACTAAAGGAGTGGAGCTAACCTGCCAGAGCAAAGTCAAGAGTAAAACTGAAGGCAGAAGCGAAAAGTAAACAATAAGAGGCTTTAAGAATAACAACAAAGTCAAGATAAAAAGAGTTGAACAGCCAAGGACTGGGTATTTAAAACAGGAACAAGTTGTTTAATTTTCAATGTCTCTAAAATAAATAGCTCTTTATGATTGTTGACCTGTCCAATTATAGAGAAATCTTTGTATTGGATGGTAGTTTTATATTGCAAAGAATGATTTCTTATGTTGGATACATCTGGGTTGGATAGGCGACATCCGGTTCTATGACTAACCCCCCTATGGGAATCGACTCGTACCCTAAGAAGACGCTTCGTGGATCCCACATGATTTCCCATATCACATCTGGGACAAGTATACTTATATACCACATTAGACGTCATCAAAGGGCAGAGTCGGTCTTTTACTCTGAAAAGGGAGCCGATTGTAAGGGTTTTTTTTGGAATCAAATTTACGTAAAGGGCATAAAAAATGTTCATTGATTATTTTAGTGAAGCCTGTACGGAAGTTGTCAGATTTTATGTACGGAAAAGATGCGTAGAATTTTTTCTTTGGAACGTTAAAATACAAAGAGCTGTTAGAGAACAGACGTTTTGGTATCTAGGGATAGTAACTGTTTTAAAACCACCATTTTTAGGAAGAAAACCTTTACAGGTGTGGGCTCCAATTTTTATAGTTTTGTTTTTATAACTTTAAGTTAAATTCTGTTTATACACTAATTCATCGGGCACTATTACTCACTTCAGACTGGGAACTTTTCCATAACGAAATTACCTTCCTTTACAAATATTTTAACGATAACTGTTTCCCTACCAAGATTATTAACAAGGTCATACAGAAATTACTCAGCAAAAAGTTCTCTAACAGCTCTTTGACAACACTAAAATTTCTTGACTCCTAGGTCTCTGCATGTACACTTCAAAATCTTTTAATGCTGTGATTAAGGCTAAAGTGTCCTTCTCGATTGTCGAGTATATTTTCTGATGTTTTTTTCTTGAAGTAGAACAGTTCCTATGCCACAGTCAGAAGCATCAACTTGTATCACAAATATCTTGTTGTAGTCTGGAGCATGTAGTACTGGTCTTGAAGTTAAAATGGCTACTTTTTACCTATACAAAGGATTCTTGACACTCTGGAGTCTAAGCAAACTTATCTTTGGGACTAGTAAAGTCTGTCTAGGGAGCTACTACTGCTGAGATACTTGGACAGAAATGACGATAGAATCCAGCCATGCCCAAACATTTCTGTAGCTGTTTCCTGGTAGTAGGTGGGGTAGCATTGACTGGAGCGAGAAGGCCTTTCCTAACTTCAAACCCAAGATACTGAACAGTTGCCTTTCCAAACTCACTCTTCTCTAGGTTGACTGTTAGTCCTGCTTCTTGTAGTTTCTTGAAAACTTTCCTCAGAATCTTCAGATGTTCTTCCCATGTTGTAGAGTAAATCACTATGTCATCCAGGTATACATCTACTCCTTCTATCGATCCTAGCAGTTGATCCATCACTCGTTGGAATGTTGCAGGTGCATTTATTAGACCAAAAGGCTGTACAGTATACTGATACAGTCCAAATGGAGTGATAAATTTGGCTTGCCCAATATTATAAAGTAACTGATCTATAAGAGTTAAGGAATAATTGTCAGCCACACTAATGGAATTGAGTTTCCTATAATCAGTACACATCCTAAATGAACCATCTGGTTTCTTCACTAACACACTTGGAGAACTGAAGTGACTTGAACTGGGTTCTGCTAATCCATGTTGCAGCAAATACTCAACTTCTTTCTTCAAAACATCTCGATAAGGTGATAAGCGATAAGCTCTTTGCTTGTATGGTTTTCCATCATCTTGAATCTTGATCTCATGCTTGGTCAGATCAGTACGCCTAGGTACATCTGCAAACATTTCTGGGAAACTTCTAATTACTTCCATTTATCCTCCTAATTTTCCAAAATTGAAGAATTATTCATCTTGCTTTCAGCTCCCAATTCATATCCATCATCGTCTTCTGTAGATGAAGTTGTTTGTGCTATTGACACAGTTTCAGTTTTAGTTTCTGAGAAATAAGGTTTCAAATAGGTTCACATGTATCTTCCTTTATCGTCTTCTTCTTTCTGATGTTTCAGTCACATAAGTTCTGTAACTTAACTTCTCAATTATCTTGTAAGGACCTTGAAATTTATTAGTGAGGGGAAATCTCTTGACAGGTAAGAACACTAACACTTATTGACCAACACTAAAACTTCTTAGCTTAGTCTTAGCATCATATCTCCTTTTTATTTTCTCTTGACTCACTTTCAAATTTTCTAAAGAGAATTTTCTAATCTCTTTCAACCTTTTCCTTAAGTTCTTCACAT
>NC_061102.1:45440036-45470668 GCF_015104395.2 Macrobrachium nipponense | reverse complement strand
ATGTGAAGAACTTAAGGAAAAGGTTGAAAGAGACTAGAAAATATTCTTTAGAAAATTTGAAAGTGAGTCAAGAGAAAATCAAAAGGAGATATGATGCTAAGACTAAGCTAAGAAGTTTTAGTGTTGGTCAACAAGTGTTAGTGTTCTTACCTGTCAAGAGATTTCCCCTCACTAATAAATTTCAAGGTCCTTACAAGATAATTGAGAAGTTAAGTTATAGAACTTATGTGACTGGAACATCAGAAAGAAGACGATAAAGGAAGATACATGTGAACCTATTTGAAACCTTATTTCTCAGAAACTAAAACTGAAACTGTGTCAATAACACAAACAACTTCATCTACAGAAGACGATGATGGATATGAATTGGGAGCTGAAAGCAAGATGAATAATTCTTCAATTTTGGAAAATTAGGAGGATAAATGGAAACATCTAAGTGTTGAACAAGGTGAAGACTTAAGTGAAGTAATTAGAAGTTTCCCAGAAATGTTTGCAGATGTACCTAGGCGTACTGATCTGACCGAGCGTGAGATCAAGATTCAAGATGATGGAAAACCATTCAAGCAAAGAGCTTATCGCTTATCACCTTATCGAGATGTTTTGAAGAAAGAGGTTGAGTATTTACTGCAACATGGATTAGCAGAATCCAGTTCAAGTCACTTCAGTTCTCCATGTGTGTTAGTGAAGAAACCAGATGGTTCATTTTGGGTTTTAAGTTGGGAAAGGCCTTCTCGCTCCAGTCAATGCTACCCCACCTACTTCCAGGAAACAGCTACAGAAATTTTTGGGCACGGCTGGATTCTATCGTCATTTCTGTCCAAATTTCTCAGCAGTAGTAGCTCCCTTGACAGACTTTACTAGTCCCAAAGATAAGTTTGCTTAGACTCCAGAGTGTCAAGAATCCTATGTATAAGTAAAAGCCATTTTAACTTCAAGACTAGTACTACAAGCTCCGGACTTCAACAAGATATTTATGATACAAATTGATGCTTCTGACTGTGGCATAGGAACTGTTCTACTTCAAGAAAAAAACATCAGAAAGTATACTCGACAATCGAGAAGGAAACTTTAGCCTTAATCACAGCATTAAAAGATTTTGAAGTGTACATGAATAGACCTAGGAGTCAAGAAATTTTAGTGTTGTCTGAGCAAAATCACCTATCATTTATCCAGCGTATGAACAATCATATATATATATATAATATATATATATATATATATATATATATATATATATATATAATATAGATATATATATATATATGTATATATATGTAAGATTATATATAATTATATATAATATATATATATTATAATATATTAGATATTATATAGATATATATAGATATTCTATATTATAGATATATATATTATATATATATATTAGACAGATATATATATATTAATCTATATATTATACCTTAGATCTATATGATATATATATCTATCTTTATATACATATATATCATCTTGATATATATGCATATATATATAATATATTTATCGTATAATTATATAAATCGACTACTAGAATATAGATATCTGCATCTATCTATCTATATATAATCCTATATATATATTTAGATCTATAATATATATATATATCGATCTATCTATACCATATATCTATATAGATATATCTATATAATATATATACTAATAGATTATCATCTTTTTTTTTAATATCCTCTCTCTATTACTATACTATATTCTCCTTAGATTTAGCTATATATACTTCATATAAGTCTATATATAATACCTATATTATAACTATCATTATCTCACACTATCTAATAGATTTCTTTAAAAACCTAATTACCTTATTACGATCTCTATAGCTCATCTCCCTATATATACCATCTATTCTCATCTATTATCTCCTCATATCTATATCCTATCATATATATATATATCTATCTCTCTAGGTTCTATCTAATATAGATATATATATATATATTCTTATATATATATATATCTATTATATATATATATATATATTATATTTATATATAGATCTTATATCGATCTCCTATATCTATATCTATAATATAGACTCTCTCTCTATATCTAGATAATCTAATTCTCTCTATCTCTCTCTTATCCTTCAAATATCTCTCGCTATTGTATATCTCATATTATAATAATAGCTCTTATATATATAAATTTCTCTATCTAATTCCTCATCTCGCTCTCTTACTTTTTTATATCTCTCATCACACTATATCTGTATATATTATCATCTAGATACTCTCTCTTCTCTTATCTCTATATCTATCTATACATCTCTCTATCTATATATATATTATTCCTCATATATACTCTCTCCTATCTATCTTCTATAGATATCTAATGGTATATATTAATATAATCTCTCCACTCATATCGCATCTCTATAAAATATAACTATACTCTCTAAGATAGTCTTAGTATATATCTATATCGACTATATCTGTATAATTATTCCTATTTTTTATCATATATACATAGATATCTACTCTCTATATATATCATATATCTATCCTATATACTATTATATCTATCTAAGTATATTTATCATTCACCTATAATATCTATACTCTTTAGTATAATCTACTCTATAGCTATATACTCTATACTAGAATCTATTACTCCCTTCTACTCTATATCTCTAATATATAATCTAATCTCGATCTTCTCTAAATCGATTATCCTAATATATTCTACATCTTGAATATTATATATATTATGAATATATATATCTATAAATATATATATATCTCTAATATTCTAATATATTTATAGCTAATATCTCTAGATTCACTATATAGATATTCTCCTAGCTTCATATATATCCTATATATATCTCTATCTATCTATATATATATCTTCTCTATCTTATATATTCAAGATAATACTATAGTATAATATATAAGATATACATGTAATATAGATAGATATACAATAATAGTAATATAAGGATATAATTATTATAAATATATCGAGATACTATAATATAGATATTTATATATATTCTTATCTATATCTAGATATCTATATAATATCTAGATAGATATATTAATCCTTATCTATATATAGGATATCTATATAATTATCTATATAGATATAAATATCTATATATATATATATTGTATATATATATTATATTATATATATATATATATAAATTATATATAATATATATATATAGAATACTTATATATAGAATATCCTATATATAGATATATATTATATATGTTATTATAATTATATAATAGCTGATATATATTATATATATATATAAATATATATATATTATTATATCTACTATAGATATATTATCGAGATATAATATAGATAATAATTATATAATATCTATATATTATATAGATATATATAAGATATATTATAGATAATATATATTATATATTAATCTTAATATATAGATATATATTATATAATATCATAGATTATATATATTATCTTATATAGTATAATATATAATAATATCGACTATAATTATATCGATAATATATCTATTATTCTTAGATATTATCTTATATTATATATAATAATATATAGATAATATTATATTAAATCTATATATATATATATAATATATAGATATAGATATATATTAGATAGATCTATATAATAGATAGAATATCTATATATTAATTCCTATAGATATATATAGATTATATATATATATTTTATAATATATAATAAATATATATATATAGATATATATAAATATATAATAGATATATATATATATATATATATAATAGCTTCGAAATATATAGATATAATATTATAAATAGGTTTTAATCTATAATATTATTATCTACTATTCATAGCTATAGATATACATATATATCTACTATATATATTTATATATATATAATTTTATATTATTATATACGATATCTTATATATATATACATATATATCTATATAATATCGTAGATATATATATAGATACATATATATGATACAGATATATTATATATATATATATATATATATTATATACTATATATAAATATATATTGATATGGGAAGCGTTGCTATCAACGAACATGCAACAAGGAGCTGAAGGAGACGTCATGTACTAGTAATTGTCCATTTATTAAGCATGCTGACGTTTCGAGGACACAGCCTCATTTTCAAAGCTGAAATACGTAATTATACTAATGACATAAAAAACAGAGACTGGGGCACACTCAAGACAGGTACAGTGTTGTGGAGGTAGTTTGATTGTTTAAAGAAGGAACAAGCTTCATAATATATAACGATTCGGTTATTGCTAATTTATGAGGTGAGGTGGCTCTGGAGAGAATTTTAAAATGTTTATATTCAATATGTTGTTTACATTTTTCGGCATGATCACGCACATTAGAAAATTCAGGATTAGTTCATTTATTGCCGGTTCTGTAACTAACTCCCCGATGACAATCAATTCTGACTTTTAGTAGGCGACGAGAAGCCCCCACATATTTCCCCACCTTACATTTGGGGCAAATATATAAATAAACTTCATTGTAAGCCATCAAGGAGCTTAGTTTGTCTTTATGTTTAAAAAGAGAAGCAATGGTTAACGGGTTCTCGGGTATAACTCTACTGTTAACTGCCGGAAGGTGTCGGTGAATAAGGTCATTTAACTGAACATAAAAGGACTTATCATTAATAAAAGGAATACAGAAGTAAAATGTCAACTTGGGTACAGTAGGAATATTAAAAACAGGAACAAACTTACGATTAAGAAAATTATACATATGTTTAAAAAAAGCTTGGATGGGTAGCAATTTTCTAAAAAATACTTCTGGAGAAATGAGATTTCTTGGTGGAAACCAGACCAAGTGGAGGATAAAGTATAGGACCTGTGGAAGAGAGTACTTAAGGAGTTTAGTTTGAAATTAAAATGACAACTGCTATAAAAATTTTTACCTAAGCCGGTAAATGTTTGTTTTCTAAAAATAGAAGTACAGAAGCCCTGCTCGTTACGGGACACAATTATATCCAAAAATGCAAGTTTATTGTTTTCTTCGTAATCGATCGTGAACTTAATGTTGGGATGGGTTACATTGGCGTATTCAAGAAACTGATCGGCTTGCTCTTTATTTCTAAAATGTAAGGTGTCGTCTACGTATCGTTTGTAAAATAACGGCAGAAAAGAGAGGGGACAGTTGTCCAGCAACTGTTCCTCTAGATGGCACATAAAGATGTTAGAAAAAACTGGGCCAAGAGGACTGCCCATGGCCATACCTTCAACCTGAGTGTAAGTTGTATTATTAAAAATAAAGGCAGTGTCCTGCACTGCCATTTGCAACATTTTCTTAAAATCATCATAATTAAAACCGTGAAATAAAATATCTCGTTGGGTAAAAATTTTGTCTAAGATTATTTGTATTGTCTCTTCCACAGGGACATTGGTAAAAAGAGACTCTACATCCAAGCTTACCATAAATAAATCAGAATCTTGCATAAGAACGTTGTCCCTAAATTGTTCGGAATTTTTGACTGAATAATTATTCATAGAAAATTCATTTAATAAGGGCACTAAAAACTTAGGGGTTTCGTAGGAAGCAAGATTACATTGTTCCATAAGAGCCACCAGTACTCATCAAATTCTGGTAAGTGTCGTTGTCAATTATCTTATTGTCAAATAAACTTTTTAGAAACCTATTGATACGATCTTCTAATCGAAAAATAGTAGCAAAATCCGGTACAATAACCGAATCATTATATATTAAGAATAAAAAAGGGGGTAGAATCTTAATGGGCAATTATCGAGCATTTGCTCCTCCAGGGAGCACATGAAGATATTGGCAAAAGTAGGGCCGAGAGGAGAACCCATGGCCATGCCCTCTACTTGTTTAAATAATTTACCATTAAAAACGAAGGCGGTGTCCTGCACTGCAAGTTCAAGTAAAGATTTAAAATGCGTGCGATTAAAATAATTAAAAGTAGAATCAGGAACAGGAAACAGCTTGTTATTCCAGGTTTGTTGACGATACGTTCGGTCTCTTTAAAAGTGAATATGAAGCTGACCTCTTCGTAGAATATGCCAATGCAATACATCCGAGCATAAAGTTTACGATCGAAAAAGAGGCGAACGACCGTCTACCATTCCTGGACGTTTTAGTTTTCAGAGAAAACGAATGTTTTAATACCACGATTTTTAGGAAGAAAACTTTTACTGGACTTGGTACCAACTTTTATAGCTCATGTTTTATGATTTTTAAATCCAACTCTGTTTCTACCCTTCTCCACCGAGCACTTGTCCTTACGTTGAACTGGGTCCTTTTCCATAACGAAATAACTTTTTTAATGAACTTTTTTAACAAATAACTGTTTCCCTGCTAAGCTAGTTTATAGGAAATTAGATCACCTACTGAAAAAACATTTCATTGTTAAACAAAAAGTTTTAACTGTCCCTAAAATGAAGTTCTATGCATGCTTTCCATTTACCCATGACATTAAATTTCACAAAAAGTTCACAGAAATCATTCAGGAACATTTTCATGCCATAAACGTAAAATTAATCCTTAAGAACCCTTTCACCATCGGTTCCCTCTTTACCTCGAAGGAGCGATTATCATCTTATATGTCCTCTGGTGTTATTTATAAATATACTTGCCCTGAATGTCAAACAGGGACCTATGTGGGATCCACCAGAAGGCTCCTTAAGGTGCGTATCGATTCTTATCGTGGCATAAGCTTCCATACTGGCAGCAGGATTACAAACCCGGAACACTCCAATATTAGAAATCACTCCAAAATATGTAAAACATATATTGATGATAAAGACTTCTGTATTTTAGGCCATACCACCAACCCGCACGACCTTGTTATTCTAGAATCGCTCTTTATTAAACAACTTGTTCCGTCGTTGAACACGCATACGTCTTCCTCCCCTCTGTATTTGTCTTGACTTGTGTTGTTTATTTATGTTTTTATGTTTGCGTTTAGTTTAACGCTGTCACTCCTCTAGGTCGGGCCTTAACTTCTTTGTTCTGTAACTGCTGCTCTCAATCTTTTGTCAATTTTTGCTTATTTTATGTTCATTTACCTTTCATTTCAATTTCCTTAATTCTAATGTGTATATTTTGTACACTTAGTAAGAATAATTTTTTTTTAGCTTTTGCATTTCTGAATTTTTAATTTTTAGTTTTGCTTTTACAATTTTACTAGGAATTTTATTTTTCATTTGAACAACCTGATGATGTAATTATTTTGATAATTACGAAACGTCGCAATAAAGACAGCATGTACCTCTGTGTGTGTCCTCTTCCCTTAATTGATGATTATTAATATGGATTGACTCCTGGCTCCTGGCACTAAGATATATATATATATATATATATATATATATATATATATATATATATATATATATATATATATATATGTTTGATTTTTAATCATGAAGAAATAAAAAGCATGATGGTTATATATATATATATATATATATATATATATATATATATATATATATATATATATATACTATCTGCAGTATGATCCTCAAACAGCAATTCAGGAATGCCGAAGACACATGGATGTTTTAAAAGATTTATTCATAGAGAAACGTTTCGCACATGACTATGTGCATCATCAGTCTGAAAAATGACAAAATAATAACATTAAAAATACTAAAAATACACAGGATTCTTAAAATGACAATTAAAAACATTTTATTTTGAAAAATGGTTGTGAATTTCAAAACCAAATCATTAGTCAGGATGGTGACCTATATATGTCGAGCTTTGATGTTGAGTCTTTATTTACGAATATTAACTTAAACGAGACTATAGAGATTATTTTAAACAAGGTTTTTCCAGATGGCAATTTTACTTTTCATGGTTTTACTAGGTCTCTTTTTAAACAACTTCTAGAACTTGCTGTGCAAGATTCTATGTTTATTTTTAATCAAAAATTGTATTCTCAGGTAGACGGTGTTGCTATGGGTTCTCCATTAGGACCTTTATTTGCACATTTTTTTGTCTTTTTTAGAACAAAATTTTTTAGATTGTTGTCCATCGTCTTTTAATTAAACCATTGTTTTACAGAAGGTATGTAGACGATACCTTTGTTCTTTTTAAGTACCAGTGGCAGGCCACCCAGTTTTTAGATTTTATTAATCAGCAACACCCTAACATTAATTTTACTATGGAATTAGAAAAAGATAATTGTTTACCGTTTTTAGATGTTTTAATCACGAGAGTTAGTTCTGTTTTTACTACTGCCGTTTACAGAAAGAAAACTTATACAGGTCTTGCAAATAATTTTTACAGTGCTTGCCAAACCAGTTTTAAATTGAATACCATCTATACTTTAGTGTATAGGGCTCTTAGATACCCTTCCAGTTGGGCCATATTTCATAAGGAGATTGAATTTGTAACTACTTTTTTTCAACAAAATTCATTTCCCAAGGATCTAGTTTTTAGAATCGTCAACAAACTTTTAACTGATTATTTTCATCCTGCCACACCGGTTTTTAATGTTCCGAAAAAAACTTATGTATGCTTCAATCCCTTATATTTTTAACTCCAAATTTTTGCATAAACTGAAACGAATTATTGAAACTGAAATACCGTGTATTAATTTAAAATTAATATCAAATAATCCCAGTAAAATTGGCTCCTTGTTTGGCTTCAAGGACCATCTGCAGCCCTTCATGAGATCCAATGTGGTCTATAAGTTTACATGCCCAGGATGTCCTGGTACTTATATTGGATCGACGAAGAGGTTGTTGCAGATGCGTTATTACAGTCACTTAGGGTTGAGTTTTAGAACGGGACAAAGATTGAGCAGACCAGAACATTCAAATATAAAAAATCATGCTATCAATTGTAAAATTGAGGTTAAGAAGCAGCACTTTTCCATATTAGCGTATTCTAAGGATGCAGATTATCTGGCGACCTTAGAGTCATTATATATTAAAAGACTCGTTCCATCGTTAAATGGTGGCTGCTCCTCTGCTCAACTATATCTGGCATAGTCGTCTTTGGAGGTTGTTGTTCCCTCTTTGGTCATTCTATCTTCTTCCTCTGTACCTGAAGGTTGGTGTAACAGCAGTTGTTTTTACTTTGCTTCTTACTTTTAGTCCTTTAATGTTTTTAATTGTCATTTTAAGAATCCTGTGTATTTTTAGTATTTTTAATGTTATTATTTTGTCATTTTTCAGACTGATGATGCACATAGTCATGTGCGAAACGTTTCTCTATGAATAAATCTTTTAAAACATCCATGTGTCTTCGGCATTCCTGAATTGCTATATATATATATATATAGATATATATATATATATATATATATATATATATATATATATATATATATATATATATATTACCAAAAGGACCTCACTGAAACTGGATGATATCAAGCGGAGATATCTATCCAAGAATTGTTACAAGATTTCGTGGACTAGCAGTCCTCATTGTCAAGTATCCGTAGAATAACAAAACCCATTCATTTTCCCATAATGTTGGAAGGGAATTTATCCAGCCTTCTCTGTTGCGATCTCGTCGATACCACGATCTTTCTGAGCGGAAACCAAAAAAAAAAAAGACTTAGAGTAAAATCAAGGGAAAACCCAGAGTTCCCGCTTATTTATGGTAGTCCAAAGACACGTAAGGAAAGGTTCCCACTTAGATCGATTGTGGCATCGACGAGATCGCCGCAGAGGAGTCTGGAAAAATCACTTTCCGACATTATGGGAAAATGTGTGGGTTTAGTTTCTGAAGAGCATCTAAAACATAAAATGAACCTTATAGATGAATTATCAAAAAATGTACAAAAAAGACTAAGTTTAAATTTAACTTCCTGTTACCAATGTATCAATCAAGAAGAAGATGGAGGTAATAAAAAAGGCCATGACGTTTCGATGACATTGTTGTCAGCAGCTCTCAGCATCAATGCGTTCAAGTCGGGTGAAAGCCATTACATAAGAAAAAAAAAATGGTGTGGCCATGGGTTCGAGTCTTTCCCTGATCTTGGCTTACATTTTTATGGAATGGTTTGAAATGGATGAGGTGGATAAATTAAATATAGGGAACTTTAGCATCATCAAATGGATAATTGGATGTCATCTTGATTAATTACAAGTGAGAAAGGGAAGAACCACACAAGGTTCTAGAGAACATAAACTAAATGAACAAATTAAGTTCACAATGGAAGAAGAGAAGGAGGGAGAAATCCCTTTCATGGATGTACTGGTAGAAAAGGAAGGGGAAAGTTTAAACTGTAAGGTACACAGGAAATAAACACACGCCAATTCATACATAGTACATATATTTTCTAGTCATGGATAAGATTAAATTAGAACTAGGGGCTGGTTTATTTATTTATGAAGCATAGTTTCACTTGTAACGTTTCATAAAAAAGCAGTACAATGGCTTAGGCCTATACCAAATTGTATTTATCACATGGAAATAGTTTTTATTTATTATATGATTTGGACTCACAATGGTTTACAAATAGCTCTGCAGGGTCTAACAGTGAAATTAATTAGGGCTATGCATAGTTTATTTATATTCTGGTCCGATTGGCTGACATCCTTCCTAGGTGAAATCCAACGGTGAACTGTAAAAAAATCGTAGGTTACCCATCCACACGTGCGATCACATGTCAGGTAATTCCATAAGTTCATCAGTTCTGGTGAGTGGACTGACCCCATCCACAAACTGTCGTCCACACGTACTTTTCAACGTCAGTTTCGATGAACTGACAGGGAGACTGACAGGTAAACCTATGTGTGAATACCTGGCCTAATCTGGAAGTGAATGTCAGTAAGAAAAGGGTTATATGAAAGACAGACGAGTAGTACAGTTAATCCTAACACAGATACTGGAGGATTTGGAGTTTTTGAATTATAAGAATTTTTTAGTAAATTAAACTGGAATCGAATACTGTATATGATTTTTTGTGTATATGGCTAAATTATGAAAGAAAGAGAAAAACTAATTATATTTTGTTTTCAGTTTCATTGCACGTTAACTGGAAATATTTACTGCACTAGATGAAATGCTCATTTGGCTAGTAAGGTTTGTTGGTACAGTAATGATATTTTTCACTGAAAGGAACTGGATAGCAGGAGCCATGTGGTTGAAGACGCCGTGATAGAAATGATTGATTTAGTGCTTGCCGGAGTAGATGGGGGGCATCCAGATCAAAATATCCTCGACTTTCTTACCCTCGAAGACTTAGATGACGAAGACATGGAGGACTCTAATTCAGGTAATATCAAAACTATTTATTTTTCAAGTTATCAAACTAAAGTTTTATCATCGAGTAAATATGTACAAAATATCCTTATTTTTCTTCAAGTATCATGTTTTCTACTCTTGCGTAGCCATATCATTTCCTCTTGTTGCCATATGTTGCTATGTGAGCCTTTGAATGGTAACACTAAGTTGCTAATGTTGGTTCAAGTCACTAAGCAAATCCAGTATCCATCATGAATTTTTTAACAAACCAGTTATGTCTCATTTTCTTTGACATTGGAAATTTTGAAAAGTATAAGTAGGCTGAATCTAAATGAGGTACCGGCGGAGCAAGGGCGCAAGCGCCACCGCCGCCAGAATAGAGTTACCAATATGACATTTTTCCCCAAGCTTTCCTCTTCCGGGGATGTGGTGGAGTGCGAGCATTCGTCGTCTCTCTCTACCTATCTCCCGCTCAGTCTCAGCGATCAATGAAAACGCTCACAGGCTGGCCTCGCGTTTCTATTGGCTAATTTGGGTTGACGCTGCTCTTATCTTGTATGCCAGGACAAGAGACTTCAACCATGACCACCGAGATCTCGGTGGTCTTGCTTCAACCCGTTCTTTCTATTTGCCCCAACCTTTCAATTCTCTCATGCTCTGTTATTGCTTTCACTTTTTACGAGTATTTGCTCAGCCATTAAATATTTTATTTACTATGGCAATTAGTGTTGATAACAATAATCAACAAAAGATCGTTATTAATGAAGGTGAATCTATTAACAGCGATACAAGTGAAGTTATTGTTGAGCTGGTAAAATAATTATCGCTAAAAATGATGTAATGAAGGTAAGGCTTATAGCTGCTGAAAGACTCTTAACTTAATGAAGTAAAACACGTAAAATTGGACTTGCTTGTGCTGATGGGTGTCTTCAGAAAGCTACTACGATATTGCGGCATGGGAGACAATGGCCTGGCGTCATACTTGCAGAAATGAATGGTGTCGGTGCCAATTTAAGGTCGTAGGATACCTGTTGAGGAAAGTCCAAGTACACAAACAAATTACTGGTTAAGAAAGTCCTATTTTACTTATTCATTTCTTAATTTTATTTCTATTTACCATGTTTATTTTAACTTTGTTTTTTTTATTCACATCTAGTGCGTGAACACATTAAGAAGATGCCGACCATGACATCTCATTCTCCCGTAATTTAGCCTCATGTAGGGGAGAGCGGTGATGGTTTGGAGATTTTGTTTAGTTTCTATCTAGAAATAAAAGTTTAAGGAGCAGAGATGTTGACATGTCAATGAGAAGCCTCATCATCTCACATTTACGAGTGAATTTGGTAAGTCGTATACTTTACTATACTTGAAGCTATATATCTTCGAATAAAAATTTCCAAAATGTCCGAATCATCCCTATCCATGGTGATGATTCGGACAAGGGCATGGGGTGATTCGGACCATTATTATAATTGATATTTACCTTCAAGTCATATGAAAAATGAAACATGAATACAATACGAAATGTTTAATTGAAATAATCAAAATCAATTTGAAGATTATTCTCTCCCTTGGTGATTGGCAGACAGAAAATGTAACTCAAATCCACGATGTTCGCTGAGAATAAATGTTAAAGTTGGCTTAAAGAAAATTGTATCCTTCAAAGCCAAAACTAAATGAAATATCCTCGCAACCCAATAATTAAATTACCAAAATAAGCTTGAATTTATTTTCTCCATGAGTAAACACCAAACATAGAATGTAACTCAAATACATGGCATTTGTTGTGCCTAAACTTTATTTAATGTTGGCCTAACGAACTTTGGATTACCCCTGTTTTCTTTTAATATTGTGCTGAACTAGGTTTGGAAGCATTTCAATTATTGCTTCTTTACCAATAGTTGCTTTATCCTCAATTCATGGTAATGTAAAACTATTAGTAGCAAATTTCTGTAATTTTCTTAAATTAAAAATTTGAAATTCATCATACTCGTCTAAATTGCTGATTAACTTACCTTTCATAATAGACTTTGCTACATTTTACTGGATCTATCCAAACAAGAACAAAGTCTCCCTCCTCTGGGAATTTATCAATGAAACCAACTTCTGTGTCTTCGATCTCCTCCTCTAAGATGTCAGAACAATTATTGTTAAGCTCGGCAGTCAAGAGATCTTCAAGACGATGATGAAGGTCTTCATCACTGGTTTGGTCCTCTGTGTCTAACTTTTTAGTATTTTTTCTTGATTTGTGATGTTCTTAAGGTATCATTTCCAAACTTTATTTCCTTCTTGGCTGGGAGTTTTGACTCACTTGATATCCCTAGCTAGTTTTTACTACGCTTTTCTTTATTCTGTCAATGGCATTGCACTTTTGAATAGTGCATTGCTCTGATGGACCGACCCCTATTCAGTGTAGCCTCTACCATTCATCTACATCATGCTCGGGTGCAGCTAGCCTATGCACTCGAAGCATGCGGGTGGTATTTTGTTTGGCGTTTTCTAGCGCCCGCTTCAGTACCTGACCAAATGGCAACATCCCGCCATGTGTGATGAAAACATTGACCCCGTCTATTTTATCATCCCCTACAACAAAATAACTGAAATAATCTGCACCCATGAGCACATCTACCCTCTTTATCTGATCCCTATTAACATCGTTGTCCATGGTATTACAGCCTTTACTATTCAAATGTTTTTTTACTTTAAGATAGCCTATGTTGTGGATGGGGACATCTGCATTATCATGCACAACTAATTTAGTCCGGATTACTCTGGTCCCCATTTCCAGTTTGCAAGCCACCACATCAAATTCCCCTTCAATGATCGAGGAACCTAAAAGGGCGAGATTTAGAGCAACCCTACCTATTACGGGGAGATTTCATCTCTTAGCCAAAGGCGCTGAAATGAAGCTACGTTAGTTCCCTGTATCTGATAAGGTTGTTCTTATATGGATGCGTTAATTGGCTGTGGCCGTTGGCAACAATGAGCAAAGCAAATCTAGGGATGGATTTCTCTCAGTTACTTGTGCGTTCATGCAAGGCTTGGCATCTTTATCTCTTACTTTGGGTTTGTAGCGGTCTTGTTGTTAGTTTTAGTACTCACATTTTTTACTGGATGTGAGATGACATGATTCCTACTCGATTTGTTTGAATTAAAGGCAGCAGAAGTGAAAGGTGAGGTTCTAGTTGGGGTACGATTATCACAGATTAAGCTATGGTGTCTAGCACCACACAATTTGCATTTTACTCTACTGTGACACTGTTTACTGTGGTGTCCTATGTTCAAACAGTTAAAGCATCTTTGCGCGCATATTAATTGCTGCTGTTTCGGGGCTACATCTAGCAACTTATCACATTCGTGGGCAGAATGAGTCTCATTACAAAAGGGGCAACCTTTCATTTTTGGATTAGAACTGGTATTTACATTAGTGTCTGTTACTTGGGGCTCGCCTTTCTGCAACGCATCGTCTTTGAGCATGCGGATTATGAAGTCAGTGGCTTCGAAGAATTCATCAAGGTTATAATCCCATTTGCTCATATGTTCTACCACTTTTCTATAAATTTTAACCTCCAATAATTTCTGATTTATCAAACTCATGATCATGCCCTGACCTATATTAGCTTTACTTAACTTTTTAATTTGCTCTACCAAAATGGTTAGTTCAAAGTGGAACTTCTGTAGCTCAAGGTGATTCATGGATGCCACGAAAATATTTGCCAGCTGCTGGTATAGTATGAACAATGCCTGTTGCTTGTTTCCATACTGCTTGCCAAGCAAGTCTAAAGCAATTCTGTAATTTTCCACGGTTATGCTCAGAGACTTAATGACTCTAAGCAGATCCTTTCCTAAGGCACCTAGTAGGTAAGTAATTTTGGTCACCTCGTCCAAGCCACTTCGATGATTCACATGGACTTCAAATCATTCTTTAAAACAGGCATACTCGTTTACTTCTCCCTCGAACACGTGGAGAGGTAACGGTTTCAATTTTGGCAAGTGTACTTCCTTATTCTGTACATTTAACATGACAATTCTATGTAGCAATAACAAGATGGCTCTAGTAGCATCACTTAACAGTTGGTGTAGCCTAACTTCTAGTTTGACCACGTTTGTCACATAGCGAACAAGGCTACTTCTCATCATTATGAATACTATCTGCCAGATTCTGGTATACAGCTGCGGTTCACATCTCTACAAGCTCTCCCTTACCTTCAATTACCAGGTCAGATAGGAGACCAATCGTTGCTTCAATAAAAATAATAGTGGCAGCTGTCATGATTACAATTTTTTACTTTACAGAACAAGGGACCAAGGCCAACCAAAAGGTTGAATTATGTTAAGACAAGGTGGTTTGCACACTAACAGTATTATTGAACGACGCTTAGGTCGCCTCCCCATGTTGGAGATTATGCTCTTCTCTGATTAGTCTCATCAGGCTCTAAATACCATTGCCAATTCAATGCCCTCCGAGCAGTAGAGTACTTGTCATCCGGTTACTCAAAGGACCAAAGGTTGTGTTTTATGCTTGTTGCTCTGAATTCTAGACCCTGTTGTTATGGGTCGATGACAAGGTCATAAGGACAATGCTACTACTACCCGGTTGAGGGGTTGAAAAGACAAAGCCAGATTTGGGGTTTTATTACAAAATTAAAATTTATTAACACAACAATTATTCCCCGTACATAAGCTTACATTATAAGACTCAAAGGGGCTTGATAATCTCACAACATAAGAAAGTTAGGTATCACGTGGTTGGCATGAAAATTCCAAGTCCATAAGGGGGACAATTAACACAATTCACAAAAGATTTATTTACAAAACCCAAGTTAATTAAATATTAATCAAACCCGCAATATTTTAAAAGTAAACACAATAACTAAAAGGATGAACCGTGATAAAGTTTGACTCACATACACATCCCTAGAACAATAACCAGCTTAATCAGAGGAGAGTATTTAATCACCTTATCTGAGAGTTAGATGCCTCAGGAAAGAATGAGTCCCAGGCTCGTGACGGCTCACTCTACACTTTGGTGACGCCAACTTAAGGTCTACTTTATTACGCATTACTTTTATTACGTGGATGTGCATAATAAAGTGCTTGCAACATAAGCTAGAGCTCGACTTGATAGCTTTAGTAGTTCAGCCAGTGATGATCTTAAGGCGTTTTGTGTTTCTATCTGTAACAAATATTGCTGACACCTAATGGAACACCAGTGTTGCTTATTATAAAAGAAAATGTGGACATACAACTTTCGTGTTGTAATGAACTGCTCGTTCCTCCTTTGAAAATGTATTCTAACACTAAAAGATGACCTTGCCTTGAGGGACGGGAGTTACTACAAACAAAAATCTATGGCAGAAGGCCGATATTACTGAAAAAGTAGGAATTTACATAAACTCTGGACTTTAGTTTTAAATTAACTATATATACATTAGGTTACGGGTAGATCCAGGAATTTGTGATCGGGTTGATTGTTGGTCCACCGGGAACACGTGGCTGGGAAATGAATCAGACACGGAGATCAGAATTTGCACAAAACAGGTTATTTCAATGCAAGCCTTATTCCAAAGGGTTCCCAATCTCTCCCACAATCAGGCACAATCTTTGTCTGCAAAGAGATTGCATTCTAGCATCAGTACTAAGGCGTGGAACAAGTGGGAAGCATTACGCACTACTTGCTCTTAACACAAAATATTACAACCCACTCAAGGGGCATGAAATGACTGGGAGTTTACACAAAAAGGACGATTACGTTGCTTGAATTAACTAAGGGGATGTTTATTAGCATCACAAGGGAATCAATCACAGAATTGAACCAAAATTGTGGAGTGAGAAGCTGAACAAAGAAGGGGGAAAGTCGCCTTGGAAGAATGGAGATGAAATACAGACAAGATGCATAACGACTCACTAACCGCGCTAAATTTACTTTTCACAGTACCTGGGAATCCTGGATCTGGTAGTCTCCTCATCTGCTGATATTTCTGTGCACTATGGAGGTATAAGAACACTTGTGGGATCTCCCAGATAAGACCAGGGAGCAAAAAGGGGTGAAGTGGAGTCTGCAGGGTTTGAGAAAGTTCTGAGAGTGTCTGAGACAGAGCTGCTGCGGCCCCATTCTTTTAAAATCTCGCCTCATCCAGGGGCCCCTGTGGAGAGTGAATACAGGGCAGCCAATGGGAGCAAAGAGGGGTTTAGAGAGAATGGAGGCTTCCAGTTCACAGGAGCAACTTGCATATAGGCAAGGATGAATGAATCTGGGTATAAGGTCTTACTTTCCCTTGGTTCTGGCTTAAAATCCTGAACAGTGTTTTTATTGTAAAACCATATAAATCGACCATGACCTGTGGGACGAGGTTATGGCACGGCAATGGTCATCCAAGATAATGAATTGTATTAACCATGACATTGAGGATAATCATGTTGACAAGCAGACAAAGTCTGTGCTTTTTTTCTGACAACTGTGCTGTAGTGTCAACAACTAAGATATGGCCAAAGAAGGTAAATTAAACTGCAAATATCGTTATAATCAAGCAAAATAACAAGCCAATGCACTGTTCTTTTACCCTACATTATGCTATAGCTTAAGTAGAACATATAATAATGCTATAATGTTTGGATATATGGTATAGAGGTAAATTTGCTTTAAATTGGTGAAAACTAGATTAAAAACATATGGTCAGTTTAAACATTATTGATGTTTGAAAACTTTAAATACGTTTTTACCTTTATTTTTATATTGAGCTGGTTCATGTGTTTTGGTGTTTAACATGACTTTTTTAATATATATATATATATATATATATATATATATATATATATATATATATATATATATATATTCTTATATGCTGTGATGTCAATAATTAATGGCCAAAATGAGTATATTCAACCATAAAAATCATTATAATCAGATAAAATATCAGGCCGACACACTCTACTTAACCTTACATTTTATACTATAGCTTAAGTATAAGTGGTAATAATGGTATAATTTTTGGATATAATGGTACCCAGATAAATTTGCTTTAAAATGGTCAAGACTGGATTAAAACCGTATGGTTGGTTTCAATGATATTTATGTTTGAAAACTTTAAATGCATTTTTCTCAGTTTGTAAAAAATTGCTAGGGCCCTTGCTCCGCTGGGCGCCTCAAATAAGGTATATAATATTTTAACGAATGAAAGGTATTGTTTTAGTATTTTGTTTTTGATAACAGAAAACCGAAATCATATGATAACTATGGAAATGTTTTACCAAAATAAGTGGTTATGACAACAAAGGATCACCTTGGATTCTGATAAGGCAGAATATAGCAAAAGGCGACTTAGAAAACAAATAATTTGAAAATACTCTTAGTAGCATGAATCTTAAAGTGGAAACAATTCCAAAGTTACATAACTGTAATATTATATTAAAGTAAAACTTTACTGGCAGCTTTATTTATAAATATAGTTTTACAGTTACATAACTGTGGAGTTATTTTTTCAAGCAAATGATAGAAAAGCAAAATAGATCATGGCTATTCAAGATTGCTTTTCTTGTACTTGTAAAAAACAGCTATGTGCTTAGCCTCAGACTTTAAATATCAGGCTTAGTCAGATTTAAAGCTTCGTTAGTATTTCTGAAGAATTATTCATGATACTTTCAAAGGGGAGCATAAAACTAAATTTTGAACAAAGCTCTTCCATTCTTGCCTCAAAGAGTAATTCTGTAATATACAATGATTAATGTATATTGCTGAAGCATTATTATTATTATTATTATTATTATTATTATTATTATTATTATTATTATTATTATTATTATTAAAGGTCCAAAATAATATTCAGTAGTGGATTTTAGTGGTTTATAAAAGCGCTTGCAATAGCTATTGAACCCTGTTCTCGGTTAATCTTTAGTCTAATTAGAAACTTCGGTAAAGAAAGTGAAGAAGTGAACTCTATTTTGAGAGCTGGAACAGTGGATAACAGTGGTGAGTGGATGCCCGCGACACGTTATTTTTCCAACGGGCCTGACTGCAGGTAAGAATTCTTAACTGCCCAACTAGGTGACTGCATCTCTTCTGTTTATGTTTCCCTTGGCCAATCTATCTGCTTGTTCGTGCATTCCGTCGTCTGCTTGAAATGTTTCGGATTCATGTGGGTTGCATGATATCTGTAACGGGAGAGGAGAGACGATGTCAGCATCGGATGAAGGAAAAACAGAGCCCATCCTAACATCGAAACTTTCACAAAGTCTTATAATATAAAAATTAACAATGGGGGCCTCGTTAACAAACGACCCGTTTCCTCAGAAAGAATCCCTTGCGTTTATGGCGGCGCCCTCAACTAAATGCCTTGTGTTTTTGTTTACATTGTTACTCTTATAGATATTTTCCCCAATCCAGTGTGGTGTCTGTTCGTTATCAAAGGCGTGTGTTACTAAGGCATTGTATTGTGCATGCAATGAGAAGGCCCGTTTATGCTCCCTTAGACGTGTCTGTAGTCCCATTCCACTTTCACCAAAATAGTCATCTTTACAATCTCGTACAAGCTCTTATACATTTCAAGGTCCTTTAATTTCGACTTCAGATACTGAAAATATAGTGGTTAAGGTTAAAAAAATGACAGGTGCTTCTTCCAAAACTGGGGCAAATTGCCGCTAGGGACAATAATTCAAGATGACGGCCAGAATGGGATCTTATATACTAACTTTAGTTCAGGCCATTACATAAGGATGAAATGAAATGTTACGTGCATTCTAACTCATTTTGAGACATACAAATGATTTTCAAAACTATATTTATATTATACGGTAAAGTACCTGGTAATTAAAACAAAACTCATAAGTAACATATATATATTTTGCATCTATCTGTATTGAACAATTCCATAACTATAGAAGCAATCCCACCTGACAACTTTCCATAAGTAAAATGTTGATGTGCATCACAATATATTCCCATTGACCATCAATACATCAAAATCATGGAATCATGTAACACGGAAACATTCCTTCAATTGAGAGTGATTAGATTTTTATGAAAGTGAGTACTTAATTTTTGTGATAGTAATTCAAACGCATTACACCAGCATGTTGGCATGAACAACGCATTGAAGTGCATGACCCATTGCATCCACACAATGTAATTTTATTATCAGGGAGTGGTTTCGATTCCTCCAACAATAATTGCATGGTTCGAGAGCACAAGGTTCCTCATCAATCAAGCAAGTTGAGTTCATTTCGTATCTCAAAAAAGGCCCTTTTCAAATGCCCTCATATAGCACTTGATGTTGGTGGGAACTCATTCTGGCCTATCACAGAATTTTGATGCAGCTCTACTCTCAGCTGATCAAATGAAGTGGGTGTTCTTTTCCATCTGGTCCAAACCCACACACACATAAGATATTGCTTAGTAAGATAAAGTTCTGCCTCAGAAAGAATGGCCGATTCTCCCAATCTAGATAGGTCTGGTAGTGGCTGACTAACTATAGCAGAGTGCTTTATCCCAACCTTGCTGAGAGCATCAGTTCCTGTCAGTATATGCCCTTTAATTAGAACTCGACAGGTTTCATCTCCTAGTTTTTGGTGGAGGGTGTGAATGAAACCATTCTTTGCTTTTCGCCAGCTCCAGACCGAACACAGAGCTCCTGTAATCCACCATCTTTAAACACACTGGTGTATTGCAACAGAAGAACAGCAAAGTCAGTATCATTGGACATTATTATGACTCTTTTACATCCCTGTTTAACTGCCCATTGTACATGAGGAATGATATGGCAATCAGCCCCCTCCTGCCAATTGTTCAAGATTGGTAGATCACTAGCAGGTGAGTCACAAACTTTGATTTGTGCTAGTACCAACTTTCCATTGACTATTATTCCACTAAGAACATCTCTCAGATCACGTTTTCCTACATGCCATGCAAGCAGTTGTAGATTTTGCTTGTTGAGACTTGAATTCCAGAACTTTTCTAGTTGATGCAGAATGGGCACTGATTCATTCAAAGTAGACAGGTCAACAGAATCTTCCCTCCTAGACCTACAATTGCACTCTCCATCATTTGTTGAAGTCAATGTAGCTGTCAAATATAATGTGAGTCATTGTTGTGTTATGACACAGTTTCTTGGCTTTTATAAGTACTTCTTTGCTTTACACCATCAAAGTTTGGAAAGATAGATATTTGGGGAGCTGGCATACATCAGTGAAAACGTGTGTTTGTTGAGAACTGTTCGGAGAATATTGATAGTCATCTGAAATTAGATTGTTTCCAGTTCTAATATCAATTGTGCTTTCTGAGGTTTAGTTGTAATATCTCCATAAAAAAATGGGCTTGATGTAAGATCATGACTACACCTCATCTTGAAACATGCCATGCAGAAATGCAATTTCCACACCTCTGCAGTGTTGCAATTTCCCTCACAGAGTTAGAAACTTTGCTTATTTAGATCTTGGCTTTATTAGGAAGGTGCTGTGTATCAAGTGAAGGCAAGCTTACATTTGATATTGGCTCGTTGATTTTTTTGGACTTAATCACTTACCTCTTATTTCAGAAGTTCATGTAAGTTGCCATTCCATTCTCCAATGCTTTTAAGAGTCTTACCTTAACTGAATTACTTGCAAGTTGCTTTGTTAAAGTATTGTGAAGTGGTACTTTTGACGCTGAAATGATGAATGGGTTTCCTTGTTCATTGACAAAGTCCAATAGCTTCTTCACATTCCTATCAAATATCAATCTATTCTGGCCTGAAAGATGTTATTGCAATGATTTCATGAAATTAAAGACCTAACTCAGTCACAGAAGCAATATTTCTAATCATTCATAGAACTACATGACCACTGGGACCCTTTCAGAACTGGTTCACATTTTGTTCCAATTTCATATCCCCTGCCACAGCAGAAAATACTGCTCCTGGTCGATCCTTTACAATGAAATGTCGCGTGCAGAATTTGTTGTACAATGTGGGATGTGTGATTTCCAATACCTTGATTCTCTCCAGATACCAAGATGCATACCCTAGGTAGTTGTTGCATCAAACTCACAAAGAATGCTCATGCTATTCTCTAATGATCCTACATGCAATGCACAGTTCCCATCTCCGTCTGCAGCAATTAACTGTTTGATGACAGAAACAATTTTAATAAAATTCATAAAATAATAGCTGACTGAACAATAGGATGAGAATTGGCGTCATTATCTTTCCAAAATGCATTCCACATAAGATTCTCAAGTACTTCTGAAATGATCAACATTCCCTCGGATGCATATAGTGGCCACCAGAGAAGGACAGTGTTTAGGGTTTTTGCTCGAAAAACTTTGCTTTGAATGAGATTATCATCCATGCCACTACCACACAGAGAGTGGCCTGCACATCGAAGAAGTACCTTTAGAAAATGAAACATTCCCACCAACATTGGAAAGTGTGTCATCAAATGTGCTAGGCTCATTCATGACAATCCACACTATGATAGACACCTTCATCACAGACAATAGCTATGCAATCTTGATTTAATTGTCTTCTACATGCCTGAAAGTTGGTGAGAGCTTTATGAACAGTTGCATACACTGTAACAGGCGGTGGAATGACAGGTAGAAAACCCACATTCATCAAGGGCACTTGGGATGTTGTTATTAAGGCATGTATCCCACCCCATGGCATGGTGGTGGCTGACCTGGCTCAGCTTTGGAATGTGGGAGTCCACTTTGCACCATGGATACTATAAACTCCCGTTTTACATACTGTTCCAGACCCCTAGAGCATTCTCTTTCATATATATAGTCATGTTTTCTGCAAGTGGAAAGTCTGGAGAAAGTCTATGTTTCATTGCTGGCTTAGGATGACTAGGAACAATCTGACATGAAAGTTTAGCCTTAGTAGGATGTAATGACTTAGATAGGTTTGTGTTTGATGAAGTTGGTTTGAGTTTAGGAGACTTCATTGTTTCTTGGTACAGTACTTGGGCTGTGTAATGCTTGCTTTCTGTTCCTGAAATGGATGAAGTGTCTTCAAAATCTTCATTGTCGAATGCACCAAATGCCCAGCCATCATCAGAAAAATTACTTGGAATTGGTACCACATCCTCCCATGATAACTGCAGGGCGTAAGCAGACATGAGGTTTCTAAAACGTCTTGCATCATTGTAGCTAGTTGATACACCTATTCGATTTAATGTTGTAATAATCTCTCTGTTTAGAGTTTTTCCATAGATTGTATGCCCAAGCATAGTCTGTAGTGGTGTTTTCCTGCGACCACGATGTACAGAGTTGTAAGCAATCTGAAAGTGACAGTTTGTTTGTGCATGCCTATTATTACCTTCATAAACACATTCTACATCCTCAGATACAATTTGCCAAGAGAGATTTGGGTATATCGTATAATGTTGTATAAAATGTCAACCAGTCATCAAGTACTGGGGTGTTTTCCCATGCATTTTTAAGCTCGTTGGATCACAAATCTTATCATCAAGTTCATAACCAACCTGCCTTGCACTTTTGTTTAACTCCCCAACTTGTCTGAGCACATCCATATTCTTAACCTTTGCCGCTAGATCTGCAGCAATAATGACTGGTTTAATTATTAAAAAATGGCTTTAGCTGTTGTCACTTGTGGCCCCCTCCCATTCAGATAAGATACTACTTTGTGTGATGTAATAAATCCATACTAAAAGATAGTGATATATATATATATTATATAATTTAATATATATATATATATATATCTATATATATATATATATATATATATATATATATATATATATATATTTGTGTGTGAAAGCATAGAAAGTAGACCAGGCCTAGTAAGTCTCATACATAGTTTTTTATATAGATGTGATGGAATTAATAAAGTGAAATATTCCATAATTCAATAAGAATTTAAAAGAATAACTCCGGCAGTAGTTCTTATCCTGAAACATCACAATATTTCTTGAATTTTTTGCCTTTTACATTTTATCAGGCTCACTATTTTCAGATAAATACCATATGTATAATATTAATATTGCCTATGATAGATTTTGAATCATTTCAAGGTGTCTCATCTCTCCCTTCCAAGCGTAGGTTATATCTGTGAAGGGGTAACCACCCATTAAAATGTCTGTCATTACCACCACAGTACTCTAGGATGTGCAGTGCTATTGTATTACAAATTTTACTTGGTATCTCCGATATTGGATGCTGATCCTGTCTCCCCCTCCCTCTCCCCCTCCCAACTCGTTGTGGGGTGTCTGTCAGGGGGAAACCACTCACTAAAATGTCTGGCATTACCATCACAGCATTCTAGGATATGAAGTGCTATTGTAGTACAAATTTTACTTGGTATCTCCTATGTTGGATGCAGATCCTGTCTCCCCCTCCCCCTCCCCCTCCCTACTCGTTGTGGGGTGTCTGTCAGGGGTAACCACCCACTAAAATGTCTGTTATTACCACTGCAGTGCTCTAGGATGTGCAGTAATATTGTAGTACAAATTTTACTTGTTATCTCCGATGTTGGATGCAGACCCTGTCTCCCACTCCCCTTCACCCTCCCCCCTACTCTTTGTGGGGTGTCTGTCAGGGGGTAACTACCCACTAAAATGTCTGTCATTACCACCACACCATTTTAGGATGTGCAGTGCAATTGTAGTACAAATTTTACTTGGTATCTCCAATGTTGGATGCAGATCCTGTCTCCCCCTCCCCACTCGTTGTTGGGCGTCTGTCAAGGGGTAACCACCCACTAAAGTGCCTGTCATTACCACCAAAGTATTCTAGGATGTGCAGTGCTATTGTAGTGTAAATTTTACTCGGTATCTCCTACGTTGGATCTAGATCCAATTAACCCCCCTTTTTCAGTGCATCTGTCAGGGGGAACCCACCCTCCAAAATGTCTGTCACTGGTCATTCTATAATCAGTAGAGTCTGCAGATATATTATATATTAGTTTCATCTGGTATCTCATATATTGGATCTAGACCCAAAATCTAACAAGCAATTAGTGGTGCTTGTTAAGTAAGCCACCCATATATTTTCGGCAGACGGTCAGTTTCACAGTTCACAAGTCTACTTCTAAATACCAGTAGGGGTTACAGTCGGTATCTCGTTCGTTGTATCTCAATGGTCTGGGCTGCTGCTCTACACCTCCACCAAAATACGACAGGACTTTAATAGAAAAATCAGAAAAATTTCCAATTTTCCTAATGACCCTGACCATAAAAAATGAGTAATTTCAATGATATCTTCCAAATTACCCAGTGTTTCTTATTTCCGTGGCGTCCCGAAAGTTCACAAACCCAACTGCCTACTAAGACCTATTAAAGGTACATGCGGTATAACTCAGAACAATTTATTGGTTTGGTTATCTCAAATATTAGGACAATACCCAGGAAAACTTTCAAATGCACATCTACAACACTCACATCAATTTCTACAATAAGTTAGAGAAGTAGGGTGGGTCGATGGTTTTATGGTTAGTTTGGACGTTACGACACTATTCACGAACATACCTTTAGATTTTGTTATCTTAAAACTTGAAGAGGAATATGAACTGGTGATGTAGAATTCCCTATACCAGTGGACCAGTTTTTGGCTTTAATCGCATTGTTTGCAGACAGATTGTTTGTAGAGTCAACAGTATTTAAACTCAATTACCAAGGTTTTGAGGTTTTGTATAGAAGGAAGGTGTTGCAATGCGTTCCTCCCCTTTCTCCTGTTTTAGTCAATATACTATGTATGGATATCGTGGAGAGGGAAATTCCTGACAGATGGGAAGGCTAATCTATTCCAGTAATATCACGATGATGGTTTTGCTATCATTAAGGGATCAGAAGAAAATCTAACAACGTTAGTTGAACTTGCCAATAACATTTTACCTACAATTCAATTCACCGTAGGTAGATAAGTAGACTCAAAATTACCTTTCTTAGATGTTTTAGCATTTAGAGACTCAAGTTAACAATTTTTAAATTTTCAGTTTATCAGAAGATTACAACTCAGAAAGTTATATACATTATTACTCCTTTCAATATAACAAAGTTATAAGCAAGGTAGAAATGAATTTCATATTGCGTGTATTTAAGGTTTTCGATCCAGAGTATGTATATGGTGAATTGCAACACATTAAAGCAACATTCAGAAGTCTAAAGTACCCCATCCCATCATTGATAAAGCAATTTCACGATCTCATAGTTCCTGTTTCTGCCCAAAGGGCAGCCATAAAGAGAAACCGAACAGATACTTAACTTTACCATTTAAACCCAGTATGGATAACATGAGCAGATTTGCAAATAACAGCCAAAATAATACCAAAGTTGTCTTGAAATATGTCAATACCTAAAGAAATATCTTAATGAGAAACAATAATATAATTATAATAATCCTACAGTCCCAGGTGTATATGAAATACCATGCAGAGATTGTAAATATAAATATTTTAGTAAAAGTGGGACAGGACTAGAGACACTTCTAAAGCTGCCCATTCTCTAGCAGCCTGGCCTCCAAGTTCAGGCTTTGGTAGGCGGGGCATCAAAACCCTAAATGCCCATTGACGATGAGGCAAGGGCCCTAAAAACCGTCATTTGTATATTAGCAGCCGATGAGTGAGGACCATGTCTCTCATGATCAGCGACAACGAATTGGACACCTTAGCGCTTTTTGCTGTTGTGTATGTTAAAGCAAACACTAAACACAGAAAAAATTAAGTTTGGGTTAAGATATTAGAGGAACTGAAATGCGACCCAGTAGACGGCAAATGGAAAAGTGTCATTTTACTTATTACAAACGGTGACACCGTTTATTATAAAGGCTATTTGCATGAGAAAGGCTATAACACTTTATGAGAGACTTGTTGCCACAGTTAGGTATTTGGCAACAGGAGATCTTATGAAGATCTGAAATACAGAGTAGTTATATCACCACATCGTCTTAGCAAAATCATTCCAGAAACACGTATGCTATATGGATTCCACTTCGGATGGATATCATAAAGGTAAACAACTGTAGTAATTTTTTTGCATTTTCAATAGAAATTATTTTATATTTATCTTGCAGATGAAACCGAATTTTTTTTATTAAAATATTCTCAATAAGATTATTGGCTTTCAAAATACTCATAGGTCTTTACAGTACAAACTATTTTGTATTCAAAGGGAAAAAAAGTCTAATTATACACTAGAAATAGAACTTCTCAGAGGTCTCAATTTTTCTTCAGTTCTTGCCTAAACGAGTTTTCTTATATTGTTTGCTTATCCTTTTCCCGGCCATTTCCTTGGTTGCATCAGGGATGTTTTGTTTCATTTTGCCTACAAGTAATTCGTATGCTTTCCCCCTTTTGTGCCCTGTTACAATAGCTCGGGGCCCGAATATTCCACAAACATTCGTTATATTTATATAACTGAATAAATTCTGCCCAAAAAGACATGTCAATCCAAATATCAGCCATCTGTAATGTCTGTTCACAAGTTTCTGATGTGGAATTCGCCTACTGAATGAACTACATTCCCGAAGATCTGGCCAAAGTAAACTCCATTCACACGCAAACTAGCAGTCCTGATCGTAAAGGGTCGGGACGTAATGTGAATGACATATTTAGTCCCCACCAAACGCCCTAACTGTGCAGATTGGACGATGAGGCAAAAACCAGCGAGAAACACTGCCATTGACACTTGGGCATGGCCTAACCCCACTCACTCTGTCCAAACCTCAGAATCCCAACTCATAGTGAATGGGCAGCTTAAGGGAACATAAAAGGGACTTCTCATTGCATGCACGATACAGTGCCATAGTAACACACACCTTTGATAACCACCAGAGACCACACTGAATTGGGGTAAATATTTGAGTAACAACGTATACACAAGACATTTAGTTGAGGGCGCCGCCATAAACGTAAGACATTCTTTCAGAGGAAACAAGTTGTTTGTTAACGAGGACCCGAGTGTTAATTTTTATATTGCAGACCGTGAAAGTTTCCTTGTTAGGCCGCCTCTGCTTTTCTTTCATCCGATGTTGCTGTGGCCTCTCCTCTCCCGTTACAGATATCAGACAACCCACATGAATCCGAAACATTTCAAGCAGATGACGGAATGCACGAACAAGCACAACTACGGGTGAGAAGATCTAGCAGATTGGCCACGCGAAACATAAACAGAAGAGACATAGTCACCTGGTTGGGCAATTGATAACCTGCTGTCTGGCCCGCTGGAGAAATAATGCGTCGCGGGCATCCACTGTTCCAGCCCTAAAAACAGTGTTCACTTCTCCCTTTTCCTTACCGATGTTTCTAATCAGACTGAAGATGAGCCCAGAACAGGGTTCTAAAGCTATTGTAGTGCTTTTATAAACCATTACAATCAACTACTGAATATTATTGCGGACCTTTAATCATATTCCAGTCTCGACACTGAGATAATTAGTCACATTATTATTAATTTTTTTTTTTTTTTTTTTTTTTTTTGCTCTATCACAGTCCTCCAATTCGACTGAGTGGTATTTATGGTGTGGGGTTCCGGGTTGCATCCTGCCTCCTTAGGTGTTCATCACTTTTCTTACTATGGGCGCCGTTTCTAGGATCACACTCTTCTGCATGAGTCCTGGAGCTACTTCAGCCTCTAGTTTTTCTAGATTCCTTTTCAGGGATCTTGGGATCGTGCCTAGTGCTCCTATGATTATCTTCTACACTGAAATTCTCTCTCCAGCTTTGGATTTCCTTTGCTGTTGTTCTCCCTCCCAGTTTTATCTTCTTTTTCAGTTTCAGTTACCGAGTTTTAATTCCCCACTTTGTTATTTTATACTTTTCGCCTCTTCGAAGCGTTCCTCATTTTCGCGAGCGCTAATATTACTCTGGTATGTGTATCGTGTGAATTGAAAGAGCTGCTATTAACCGTTTCTCGATCAGTGTAATTAGCTATAGGGAGCCGAAATCATAAGAATTTTAGTATAGTAGTTAAAACTCATCATTCTCATTCCAGAGAACATTGAATATTAGATGTTCAGCACTAATTGTACTTTTGCATATGGACATTTTTTGCAGTTCTTTGTCTGATAGTGATCGAAATATGCTATCGATTTCGAACAGTCTAATGATCTCTATTATACAGTCATCGAAAGTCAAGGACCTTATTTTGTTGATAACTGTGAATATCTTTCCCAACGGTGAAGTACAATGACTTGATCTTTCAGTTCCCTCTGGTAGAAGGGCCTCAGAACGCAGTCCATCTCCCGCTGCAGATGGAAGCCAGTACGCTGCGGTGCTGGACATACCGGCGAAGGCATTGACGCCACAAGAAAAAGCTCGTCGAAAGAGAAGAGAAGTCAGAGAAAAGGTGGGTCCCTTCGTGAGAAACCTCTTGTTCAAAATGGTGATTTAGGTAATGTGAAAATAATTATATTTTTCCATTTTGTTTCACAAAGCGTTAGAAAACTTATTATCCTGCATTAATGTTCTTGACGTAAGGCTCCAAAAAACATTTCTGGTGCTGGCGTTGGAAAGTTGATATTATTCTATAAGCAACGAACTAAAGATAAAACATTCGCGTCTGATCAAAGGGTACTACAAAAGGACATGCTTTCCTTAAAGGAAAATAAGAGCATCGTCATGGAACATCCACTGGCAATCATTTGTTACGGCACACTGCAGTATCATTTGATTTGTGTATTTATCATTCCTTATTATTTTGTGCCTAATATGTTTCAAGCATCTTTCCATGTACAAAGGTTATTTAAAGCGACCCGAAGGAGAAAAGGGAGGGTTCTCATCATAAGAGATGATCGCATTTACATTGGCACATGATTATATATAAGCAGTATCAAGTCTACGGCGATTTATCTTGGTAGGTGTTGAAATGAACACACACACACACACACATACACGAATTATTTTGTTGAAGGACATCGAGATAAAGAGAATCGAAGCCAAAGAGGCCTACAGAAATTCGAGGAGGAAGAAACTAGACTTATCCAATGCCATACCAGATGACTGGAAACAAGTAATTTTCGATCATTGACACAGAAGAATACGGTATAGAAGGAGAAAGGTGGAAAATAATCTCAACCATAAATTATATCTTTTAATTTACAGTAGTAAATGGATGCATGATGCTAATTCGGATTTTGAAATTAATTTATCTGATTATAATCTTGATCATTCATCCCTACCTGCTTTAGGGTATGGTCTGGGTTTTTCTGTAACACCCACTACACATGACTATGTTAATATATCCGAAGCATTTTTTGTAATTTAGAAAAAAAATGGTAATATATCTCATGACAGTCTTCATCTTGTTAAAGGTTTTATCTATGGTGTAAATTCATTTCCCTTCTATTCAAATGTACCATTGACATTCTTAAAAGTGTACAAAAAGCGGAAAAACAAAGACGAACTTCATTTTACGAAAGCTGACGAGTATACTGCAATGGTTAGCCTAAATACACAAGATTACAAAGATAAACAATACTTACTACTGCTGAGTGATGTTAATACCTAC
>NC_061102.1:45407536-45435036 GCF_015104395.2 Macrobrachium nipponense | reverse complement strand
ATATTATGTAGAATCTAGCCTCCTGTGGGGGCAAGCCAGCCTCAATGGGTGCCGGTCCCAAGCCCGGATAAATAAGGAGGGTTGGTGTGAGGAAGGGCATCCGACTGTAAAAACCCACGCCAAAACCAATGGAATGAGTCGTGATATTGATGAGAATAGGGCTAGGGCGTACTCCGTAAACGACGCACAGACACATCGCCCTAACTCTGTGACAAGGCGAGGGCTACTGCATCATGAGCGGGTGCAGCTAAAGAAGCGAGCTCTAAATGTGATCAGAATAGGCCAGCTCAATATTGGGTCTATGACAGGAAGAGGAAGAGAGTTGGCAGAGTTAATGAGGATAAAGAGAGTGGATATTTTGTGTGTGCAGGAAACTCGATGGAAGGGTAATAAAGCTAAAGAACTGGGGGATGGCTACAAGTTAATCTATAGTGGAGCAAATGAGCAGGGTAGGAATGGCGTTGGAGTAGTGTTGTCGGGGGAAATGAAGAATGCAGTGACGGAAGTGAGTAGAAAGAATGACCGCATTATGAGAGTGAAGATATGTTATGGAGGGGAAACAATGAACATCATTAGCGCTTATGCTCCACAAGTGGGCTGCACAGAGGAAGATAAGAGCCGTTTTTGGAACGAAATGAGTGAGGTAACGCAAGAACTGGAAGAGCAGGAGAGGACTGTAGTGGGGGCAGACTTTAATGGACATGTCGGAAATGAAAAGGATGTAATTGAACGTGTGCATGGAGGACATGGGATTGGGGAGAGAAACCCAGAAGGAGAGAGTATAGTAGACTTTGCCGTGTCCTTTGATATGGCAATAGTGAACACATTCTTCAAAAAGAAGAGGGAGCACTTGATAACATACAGGAGTGGCGGTAGATGCACACAAATAGATTACCTCCTTTACAATAGATCAAGGCTGGTGGAAGTTAGGAATTGTAAAGTTATCCCAGGTGACCACGTGGCCCCCCAACATAGGCTCCTTTGTATGGATTTAAAGATGAAAAGAGAAAAGAAAACGAAAACGAATGGGGTAAAGAAAATCAAGTGGTATAAATTGTTAGGGAGGGATAATGATAAGAAGAGAGAGTTCAGGAGAAGAGTGCTGGGAGAGGTTGATCTGGGAATTGAAGATGTGGGAGAATGGTGGAGGCATAATGCATCAGTGATTAGAAGACATGGAAAGGAGATACTAGGGGAAACATCTGGAATAGTATGGGAGGAAAAAGAGAGCTGGTGGTGGTGGGAAGAAGAGGTGGGGGAAGTGGTGAAAGGTAAAAGGGAGGCAAAGAAGAGATTTGAAGAGTCACAGCTGCAGGAGGACAGAGAAAGATTAAGAGAAAGAAACAAAGAAGTAAAAAGGGTGGTAGCTCAAGCTAAGGCAAGGACATATGAAGAGGTTTATAATGAACTGGAAACCAAGGAAGGGTTGAGTAAGATGCTCAAACTGTCAAAAGTAAGAAATAAAAGAACAAAGGACATCACCCATATTAAGCAAATGAAAGATAGGAATGGTACTGTCGTAAAAAAGGAAGAAGACATCCTGAAAAGATGGAAAGAGTATTTCGAACAACTGCTAAATGAAGAAAATGAAAGACTTGTAAGAGAGGATGGACAAGTAAACATGGGAATGGTAATGGGGATATCTAGGGATGAAGTGATACGAGCCTTAAAAAGAATGAGAAATGGGAAGGCAACAGGACCTGACTTAATCCCAGTCGAAGTTTGGAAAGCCTTAGGAGAGGAAGGGGTAGACATCTTGTATGATCTGATGGTAAAAATATTCGAACAGGAAAAGATACCAGAAGAATGGCGGGAAAGCATATTGATACCTATATTTAAAGGTAAAGGTGATGTCCAGGAATGCAGTAATTATAGAGGTATAAAACTAATGTCTCACACGTTGAAGATTTTGGAAAGAATCATAGATAGCAGGCTGAGAGAGGAAGTTAGAATAGGGAAGGAACAGTTAGGATTTATGAAGGGAAGCGGGACAACGGATGGAATATTTTGCATAAGGCAGCTAATGGAGAAATTCAGAGAAAAACAACGAGACCTGCATCTGGTATTCATAGACCTTGAAAAGGCCTATGACAGAGTGCCAAGGCAAGAAATATGGAGATGTTTGAGGGAGAAGATGGTGCCGGAAAAGTATGTCAGAATTATTCAGGAGATGTACAGGAATGTGTATACTAGAGTGAGGAGTAGTGTTGGTGAGACGGATGGATTTGAGATAGGAGTTGGATTACACCAGGGGTCAGCACTTAGCCCATTCATCTTCAACATCGTGATGGATGTAATGACCAGGGATGTTAGAGAAGCAGTGCCATGGTGCATATTATACGCGGATGACATTGTGTTGTGTTCAGAGGGGAAGGAGGAGTTGGAGGGGAGGTTGGAGAGGTGGAGAGCAGCACTTGAGGAGAGTGGAATGAGAATAAGCAGATCAAAAACCGCCGAATATATGTGTTCTAGTATTACTGAGGACGGTGGAAGTAGCATAAGATTGGGTGGGGAAGAAATAAAGAAAGTACAGAAGTTCAAGTACTTAGGGTCCGTATTGGAGGATAGTGGAAGCATGGACCAAGAGGTGAGACACCGAATTCAGGCAGGATGGAATAATTGGAGGTCTGCATCAGGGGTACTCTGTGACAAGAAGGTCCCTCTGAAATTGAAAGGAAAGTTCCATAGGACGGTGGTCAGACCAGCAATGTTATATGGAACAGAAACGGCAAGTATGAGGAAAACAGAGGAGAAGAAGATGGATGTAGCAGAAATGAGAATGTTGAGATGGATGTCGGGAGTAACAAGGGAAGATAGGATTAGAAATGAGTATATAAGAGGATCAACAAAGGTAGCTGAAATATCGAAGAAAATACAGGAAGGAAGGCTTCGATGGTATGGACACCTGTTACGAAGGGAGGAACGTCATGTTGGAAGACATACGATGGAAATGGAAGTGCAGGGTAGAAGGAAGAAGGGAAGACCAAGAAAGAGATGGCGTGATTGTGTAAGGGAAGATATGGAATTGAAAGGTATAAATGAGAACGAGGCACAAGACAGAAATCGATGGAGACGACTCATTCGTAATGGCGACCCCATATAAAAATGGGTTTAAGCTAGGAAGAAGAAGAAGATTTTATATTATGTAGCACTTACATATGGTGTTTCAGTATGTCAGTCATGTCATCGGTCAACTTAAGAAAAATTAACCTTAGACATACATCTGTCAAATAATGGCCTCAAAAATTCTAAGAAATAATAACTGAACATTTTCCCATTTAATCACTAATATGACCACTGAACTAATTCCTAACTAAAACTCGTGAAGGAATATATTAAATATTAAATTCTCCAATTTAATTCTCCAATAATACAAAAAAAAGGCTTGCCAACCCCATACAAGTTAGCACACACCTCCCCAGACTCACAGAAACTATACGGACTACTGTCATCACATTTCAAACTCACAAATTCTCACAAGTATTAAAAAAAAAAAGAAAAATGAGCCCCCCACAAAAAAAAACATGTAACAAACAAGCCCTAAATTATCACCAAAAATGTTCGCTCAAGCTCTGATATTTCAGCAACCCACAAAATCAGTAAGAACCCTTTTATTGTAACAGCAAAACCCTTTTACTGTCCATATAATTAACCTTCATGAAATAAAATGCCAAACACCCATCCATCTAATTCACAAACCCCAATAAATCATATCTCCTGTCTAAAATGGAAATGCCATGTAAGCTTAACCCCAGTTACAAATCTCATAGGAAAAGAAAAAAAAAAGAAAAAAAAATAATAGCAACGATAATAAGTGAACTTTTTCCCCATTACAAAGTGCACATAATATATATAATGCATACATAATCCAACTTTTCCCTCATAGATGCAATATGTATCGTCACAGAATTTGCTACTGCAACAAATGTCATCGATCAGAAACAACCGGAAACAATTCCCTTACAAAGTACATCTCTGTAGAATGCCTTAGTCAACATCTACGAGAACAGTGCAAATCTCCG
Organism: Macrobrachium nipponense; assembly: GCF_015104395.2. Taxonomy (NCBI): domain Eukaryota; kingdom Metazoa; phylum Arthropoda; class Malacostraca; order Decapoda; family Palaemonidae; genus Macrobrachium; species Macrobrachium nipponense. Next base: position 45,431,014 of record NC_061102.1, on the reverse strand, counting down.
AGTAATCAACTCCAAAGGAAAAAAGTCAGCAACTGGACTCATCACGGCATTATCAGGAAAAATCCACCTGTGAACACCTCATGTGCTCAAACTGCAGTATAGATTTGTCTAGTCAGACTTGCAACTTTAGAAACAAACCCATTATTCTCCAAAAATTCTATACTGACACCATTATTCTCCAAAAAGCCCCAAAAATTCTCCCAAAATTCTATGTTGACACCATATTAGCACATTTCACAAAATTATCTCCAGGATATCACCAAGGTGCCCAAACATTGTCTCCAAAGACATAACTCCCTCATGATATTACTTAATTATATAAAACAAATCATCACCTATTCGGGATATAATCCACAGTAAACCATAAAACCACAATCATATGCCGCCAAAATAACCACTGGTAAATATAAAAAATGCGACATCTCCATAAAACCACAATGCAGTAATGCCACTTGCCTCCATTAATCACAACACCAAAGGAATTCCAATACACCTCCTCTTTTGGCTCGTAAAACTACATATCACCACCAAAAATTATAACCACCATAAAAACAAGTATAAAAAAAAATATTATAACACCTCCAAGCAGTCATCAAAAAAAGAAACTCTGTCCTCGAAAAATGCACTCTAAGCATCTAGCTGATAGACTCAAAAATATTGCCGCACATCTCCTCTCACAAGGGTTTCCATTTGCACCAAACTGGCTGCAAAAATAATTGAACTAAACATAGCTCTCACCACCATAGGCCTAAACTCTGGACTATCTCCAACAAAATAAAACATCACATGGCCAAAATATTATATCTCCAATTCTCCAGTAAAATAACCTCGAAAAGCCTCTGTAAGGAGTTCAATGTTATAGTAAAAAAAACCATAAACTCTCTTGTTTAGTATGACTGCTGAGAAGGGCAAAAACGAGGGATATAAAATTACCCAGGAAATTCTAAAAAAAATCATCAGTGTGCCATAACTCATTATAACAAAACTGCAAATCCAAAGTGTCTAAGCAAAGGCTTCCCCAGACTCACTTTGGCACAGGCCACCAGAAACTTAATCAAGTTTCCTATCTCTGGCAAAATTGTAACAAATACAACAAGGGTATTGTGCAAGAGGCCAACAATTTCTGGAACACAAACATCCAGGAAAAAAATATAGTGCCATTATGTATACATTCAAAAATACAGAAAATTCTCCCCTAAATCTCACTGCAGCATCAAACGGCTGAAATTATAAACACATTCCCGAACGATGTTTCCAAGTCACGAACTGAGATATTAAAAATTCACACAAACTGTTCGGAAAAAAAAAATGAAATTCGCCCATGATAAAAAAATTACGACAGCGATGGCTAACATCCAAAAAGGGAAAAAGAAAAACCAATGGCACTGTTGACTGTTCCCGTGACACCTGTAACATCTGTGACTCATGTAGACTTCAAGCAATTATCAGCTGAACCTATAAAAGAAAAGAAGAAAACTAAATTTGTGGTTAGTACCTCCCATATTCACAAACATCACCACCCTTAGTATCATTACAAGCACCCATGTTAGGATCAACATTACCAGTATTAAGTATCAAAATCACCAGTGTCACCAATATAAGTACTCGCCCATTCACCAAATTTACCAAAATTGTTATCACCACCCATAAATCATTGTCACATTCACCAAAATTATTAACATCATGAACTCCAATTGAATCCCCATAAATATCTCCAGTAATAATTCCACTTAAATATCTCCCCATAAATAATTCCACTTAAATATCTCCCCATAAATAATTCTCCATAAAACATCTCCGTAAAATATCTCCATAAAATATCACTCATAAAATATCTCCATATCCCAAACACATCCCCATTCTAAAATAATCTCTGTATCCCCAGTTATAACCATGCCCTCTATCGCGTAAAGGCATTCTCCAAAGCATAAGGAAAACTTGCACAATATTCATTTCCATTTTCTCTTTACTGAAAAGAAAGAAAAAATCGTTCTAAAAGGGCACATCACATCATCTCTCGTGGCTAACAGCTGATATGGCATTGAACTTTTCTATGAAGGCCAAACTCACCCCCACAATCCCGGCACAAAGAAAAAAAAAGGAATTCACCCTCCCTTCAAGCATTACCCCCTGAATCACACTAGTCTCCCTTTTGCAGGCTATTCAAAAAATATGCTGAGTGCAAATGCATGAGCGAGCACTGTCTCCAAGCACCTCGAGAACTGAGTTGCATGCATGAAAACCTTCATATGCATACATATGCGTCGCCTCTAAACATGTGCCAAGAAAAAAACACATCACCTTCTACTCCTATGGGGAAAAAAATGGTCATCTGAACTGATTCTTTAACTCCAAAAATGATTCATAAACAAAGTTAGAAAGAGAGAAAAAAAAACACTCGGGCAAAAATTAATCTAACACTCATGTCGTCAATGAGAGAACACAAGATCGCCAACTCGCATATGAATAAACACACGAATACACACATACTCGCATGCGTAAGAACAACCCTATACTCGAGCAGTAAACACTTTGGCAAACGTGCACTCACAAAGCCCAACTGAGCGACAGAGACCCTTGAGGGATCTCACGATAGACAAAATGCTGACACTAATTGAATTTTCCCTCTCAGTACCACAACCTCTTCTTCCCAGCTTTTTCCCATTTTTATATGGGGTCGCCGTTTCGGATGAGCCGTTTCCATCTATTTCTATCTTGCACTTCTGCCTCATCAATTCCCTTCTCATGTAAATCTCCTCTCACACAGTCCTTCCATCTCTTTCTTGGTCTCCCTCTCTTTCTTCTTCCTTGCACCTCCACTCCCATAGTATGTCTCCCAGCGTGGTCCTCATCTCTCCTCAACAGGTGTCCATACCATCTCAGCCTCCCCTCCTGCACTTTCTTTGATACTTCCACCACCTTAGTTGACCCCCTTATGTAGTCATTTCTGATCCTATCCACTCTTGTTACCGCAGACATCCACCTAAGCATTCTCATTTCTGCCACATCCATCTTCTTCTGCTCTGCTTTTCTCATGCTTGCTGTTTCCGTACCATACAGCATTGCTGTTCTTACCACCGTCTTGTGAAATTTTCCTTTTAACCTAAGCGGCACTCTTTTGTCACAAAGAACTCCCGAGGCCGCTCTCCAGTTGTTCCAGCCTGCCTGTACCCGATGTTTTACTTCTTCTTCCATACTTCCTCCAGCGTTAACAAAAGATCCCAAATACTTAAACTTATCAACTCTCCTTATTTGCTCTCCACCAAGCTGAATACTTTCTCTATCATCCCCCTCAGTGGTGGTACACATATATTCTGTCTGGATCTACTTATTCTCATTCCTCTGTCCTCCAGTACTTGTCTCCATCTTTCCAATTTCACTTCCAGATCTTCCCTGCTCTCTGCACACAGAACAATATCATCCGCATACAATATGTTCCATGGTACTGTCTCCCTTACTTCCTCTATTATAACATCCATCACTATGTTAAAGATAAATGGGCTCAGAGCCGACCCCTGGTGTAATCCTACTCTCACCTCAAAACCTTCTGTCTCCCCAACACTGCTCCTCACTCTGGTAAATACATTCCGGTACATCTCTTGTATCAATCGCACATACTTCTCTGGCACCATCTTCTCCCTCAGGCTCCTCCATACCTCTTGTCTCGGGACTCTGTCATAAGCCTTTTCAAGGTCAATGAATACCATATGTAGGTCCCTTTGTCTTTCCCCGAATTTCTCCATTATTTGCCTCAGACAAAATATACCATCTGTTGTTCCCCTTCCCTTCATAAATCCCATCTGCTCTTTACCTATTTGTACTTCTTCTCTCAGTCTAGCATCTATCATCCTTTCCAGTATCTTCAAAGTGTGGGACATCAATTTAATGCCCCTATAATTACCACACTCTTGGACATCGCCTTTCCCTTTAAAAATTGGGATCAATATACTCCCACGCCACTCATTTGGTATCTTTTCCTGTTCAAGGATCTTTATCATAAGATCGTACAGTATATCCACTCCTTCATCTCCTAATGCTTTCCATGCCTCCACCGGGATCATGTCTGGTCCGGTTGCCTTCCCATTCTTCATCTTCTTCAGTGCATTTAGTACCTCTTGCCTAGAAAACCTCATTACCATGCCAATGTTCACTTGCCCATCCTCTCTTATTAGTCTATTATTTTCTTCATTTAACAACTGTTCGAAATATTCTTTCCATCTCTTCACAATGTCTTCCTCCTTTCTAAGCACTACACCCTCTTGATTCTTTATTTGTTTGATGTGTGTTATATCTTTGGTGCTCTTATTTCTAGCCTTTGATAGCTTCATCATCTTCTTTAATCCTTCCTTTGTCCCCAGCTCATTATACACATCATCATACGACTTTGCTTTAGCTTGGGCTACCACCTTTTTCACCACCTTGTTTTTCTCTCTGTACCTATTTCTGTCTTCCACTGACTGTGACTCTTCCATCTTTTCTTTGCCTCCTTCTTATCTTTTACTACTTTCTCAATGTCTTCATCCCACCACCAACTATCCTTTTCTTCCCATATGATACCAGATGTCTCTCCTAGCAGCTCCTTTCCATGCCTTCTTATTACTGCTGCATTTCGTGCCCACCATTCTTGAACATCTTCAATCCCTATATCAATATCCTCCAAAACCCTCCTCTTAAACTCTCTCTTCTTATCCCCTTCCTTCTGTAATTCGTACCATTTAATTTTCCTTATCCCTTTAGCTTTGGTTTTTCTTTCCCTTTTCAACTTCAAGTCCATACATAGCAGCCTGTGTTGGGGGGCTACATGGTCGCCTGGAATAACTTTGCAGTTCTTGACCTCCACCAGATTTATCCTTTTATACAAGAAATAGTCTATCTGGGAGAATCTTCCCCCACTCCTATATGTTATTAGGTGTTCCCTTTTCTTCTCAAAAAATGTGTTTACTATTGCCATGTCGAATGACACAGCAAAGTCCACTACACTCTCTCCTTCTGGGTTTCTCTCCCCAATTCCATGGCCCCCATGCACCCGCCCAATCGCCTCATTTTCACTTCCGACATGGCCATTCAAATCTGCCCAACTATCACCCTCTCATGCTCTTCCAGTTCTTGCATTATTCCATCCATGTCTCTCCAGAAATTTCCCTTCTCTTCTTCTGTGCAACCAACTTGTGGTGCATATGCGCTTATAATATTCAGAATCTCTCCTCCATAACATATCTTCAATCTGATGATACGGTCATTCTTTCTATGCACTTCTATTACCGAGTTCTTTAGTTCACTAGACAGTACTATGCCAACTCCATTTCTACCTTGTTTATTTGCTCCACTATATCCATCTCCCAACTCTTTAGCTTTATTTCCTTTCCACCGCGTTTCTTGCACACACACAACATCTACTTTCTTTTCTCTCATCAAGTCAGCCAATTCTCTACCTCTCCCAGTCATGGACCCAACATTTAGCTGACATACTCTGAACCCAATGTGAGCTCGCTTCTTTAGCTGCACCCGCTCCTGATGCAGTAGCCCTCGCCTTACCACAGAGTTAGGGCGATGTCTCTGTGCGTCGTTTATGGAGTACGCCCTAGCATTACCTCTTTCCATATTTCGGCTCATTCCATTTTTGGTTTTGGCACAGATTTTTACAGCCGGATGCCCTTCCTGACACCAACCCTCCCTATTTATCCGGGCTTGGGACCGGCACCCATAAGGACTTGGTTGCCCCCCCAGGTGGCTAGGTTTCTCAGTACCACAACCAACGGCTGAATAATTCTTATCCCCTGTCACCTATTAATTAAAAACCTAACACATTTTCACAACCAGACTCTTTGAAAACAGCCTTTTAAAGCTGTCATTAATCTCACAAAAGGCATAATACAGTTCAAAAACCGCTGCCACCACTAAAACCGAGATCCTAGATCTTGGTTCTTCCATTTTAAAAGGTAGCAATGGATCGTGCATCTAATACAACTGGCAACACCTACCCCCCCTCTCTCTCTCTCTCTCTCTCTCTCTCCCCATTACCTAAGGCAATAGAATCAGACTCGAGAACTTATAAAAATAACATTTATTTAAGAACAAAGCATTAGCTAAATAAACCCAGGTTCTTAACAAAACAACTAAATGAATGATTGAACTCAGATAGCCCATTCCATATTCCTCAAAATAACCCACATCGTCTTAGTCATCAAAACTGTGCAAGTCATAATACAGTACACCATAGTAATTAAGTCAGTTCCCCTTTCTCCAGAACCGCCTGTTAGAAGACAGGAGAACACCTCGATAAGCACAAGATTATAATCAAAAGATCATATGAAATAGAACATCTCTGAAATAAATATTCAAATACAATCCAGCCACATCTTTGGCCAAAATAAATATGCCTACCCATTCAACACAGTATTCACAATCACTTCTCTAAAAACACTTTTGTAGAAACCATCTTGGCTTCTGCCGCCTCAGTAAGGATCTATCACCACGGTAATCCTACATTCTCATATGTAGAGAAAAGCTCGCACACTCGCATGAACTCACACACAATGTTCACACCCCAGGTAACTGCCTAGAAGCAGTTTCAAAGGCACCTCTGCGATTGCCCGTAGCAACAGGACATGCACAGATCTGCACATACAGCAACTTTGATATCACACCACCCAAGGAAGGATGCGTTAGCTCTTCCAAGGCTTGTCACTCAGACCACTGTCTCTAAGGAAGTTAAATGATGACTCCACATTCTAAGAAATGTCACAGCACAACAGTATATTAGACATATTATTAATTATAGCCCTCTTTCATGTAACACACACACACACACACACACACGCACACACACATATATATATATATATATATATATATATATATATATATATATATATATATATATATATATATATATAAACCTAATCTCACAACTCATGCTCACCTACTCTGAAGGATAAGCCGTTAAAAGCTAGATAAATAGAAGTTAGAAGACTGTTGAATTTTAGGAGGAAGAACATCCAAAGCATATTTCTAACTCTTTTATTTGTGACGTTTTGGTACAAATCTGGTACCATTTTTTAAATACCAGCTGAAATGATCAAATGCTATGGATATGGTAAAAGGGTATACATTATTACAATTAGAAAATACAGTAAAGGTCTAGAAACTAAAATTAAAATAAAAGATAGAATTACAATATGATGATATAAAACATATTTAAATTATGTACAAAGGAAATGAACTGCTATCAAGGTTTAAAGCTGGCTTTTATTTAATCTAATCAAAATAGCTTCTAAAATTCCGAGTTCTTGTTCATTCCTGGATTTTGGCAATATTTTTTTAGTCCTCTCTGTTTAAAGTTACGTGGCATAAATTTTGATAGTGATCTCTTATTGCTGACTGTGGAGGTCTTATTAGTGGAACGGTTGTTCGTGAATTGACAGCTCTGTGTTGATCCATTCGGAACGAAAGATTCTTTATAGTAGAACCGATATATTCCAAATTGCACTTGGAACACATAAATTTGTATAAACAATCGATGAACACAGAACACTTGGTAGTATGATTTTATTTTGAAGTTGTTGTTCCAAGTTCGTTTGTTGCAGATGTAGCTGGAAGAGTTCTCTCAGTTCTTTACATAATGTGTAGTTTACGTATTTAGATATGTAAGGAAACTTAAAAATAGAATATATTTACCGTGGAGCCACTCTTTTGCTTTTGATTAACTGGTTTAAATTGGTTATTTAGAAATCTACGTACGTAATCATACAAATATTGTCACTAAAATCTCTCCATTTAGAAATTTAAAAAATAAATGTTAAAATTCTACTTCTTTTTGAAATAACAAGTAATTTGAGGATAAGTTAAATGCTTGCTGTACAAGTGCAGTAATAGCATTTATTTTGTATTTTTCCAAAATAGGCACATATGTCAGAATTGTTGTTTTTAATGTATCAAGGAATAGTATTCTATTATTGACCTCTCTTTCATTGGTTAATTTTATTTTCGCGTGCCGAGCATTAAGATAGTTAAAAAAGGGCATTACGTGTTCTTTAAAAAAAAACAAGAAATTATCATCATCTTATCTTTTATGTATTAGAGGTTTAAATGAGTTTGGGCAATTAAGTAACCGCTGTTGTTCGTGGTGGCTCATACAAATGTTAGCGAAGGTATAGCTGTATTGGGTCACCCATGGACAAACCTTCCATCTGTTTCAAGTACCTGTTATTAAGGATAAAGAGATTATCACCTTCCATCTGTTTTAAGTACCTGTTATTAAGGATAAAGAGATCATCTTCAGGTAATAAGTTCAGTAGGTGTTCAGACTCTCTCTTTGACAGGTTTCGAAATGAATGATCGTTTTCATAGACCGAATCAATCATTATTCTAAGTCAAAGCTAATCGTGCCTGATGTTTCCGGCAGTTTAACATCTATTTTGTAAATGAATTTCTCAAGCTAAATTCTTTTACAGACAAGTGTCTGAGATGAGATATTAGTCCAGCCGTTTTCGGTAAAAATCGTTCAAATTTGGTTAAAAGCACCAAATTTTGCACAAAGTTAGCTTGAGATGTACCTTTTGAAATGTGATAGAGACCCATTTCATATCTTTCAAATAGGGCAGCTTTTTGCAAGGTGGCCGCCAAAATTCAGGAAAATGCTGCTATTCGAAGGATTTTCATTGTAAAGTCACAATTTAAGGAGTCTAAACATTGGAAGCAAATGTAAGCACATCAGACAAATATTTAAGGAGAAAAGGGCCTTTTTGTTACAGAAATTGCCTTAAAATATAAAACCGGCTGTAATCATATTTGTTCTGTAATTTAACGCAAAGTAAATAATGTATTTAAATGTCAAACATAAGTATGGTGTTTTATTAACTCAATATGAAGAGTGTTTCATTAACTTAATACAAAAAAAGATCTCATCCTTGTAATCATCAATTGCTTGTACAGTACTGTAATGACTAATTTATGTACACAGTCTAATTACACACGGTCACAATCCCACCGCATTTGCACAGAGCCGTACATGCTAGTTGTGCTTTCACGCACTTGCATCTTCCTCTGCAGCCTTTAACACATCCACATTTCAGGAATTCCATCCTAAAATTAAAATACCAACACTGCCTAAACTACGATTATATGCAAGTGTCCCATTTCTTCATGACAAAAATTTCTACTGTGAATTGAAACAGTTAATCTATTTTTTTCTGCAATTGAATTAAGACTATCACCTTGCAACCCAATGATTATTAGGTCTTTATTTAAACACAAGGAGAAACTCGATCCACTGATGACCTCAGGAGACGTATATCTATTTAATTGCCCTAGATGTAATCTAGGGAAGTACGTTGGCTCCACACGGAGGTTACTCAAAGTGAGATTAGACTCTCATCGAGGCGTTAGTTATAGAACAGGTGTCAAATTAACTAATCCTGAGGTTACATATATACGTGAGCATACAAAAAAATGTAAACATGACATAAATTACAAAGGTTTTAAAATTATAGACCAATCCCCTAACGAACAGCATTTAACTATTTTAGAGTCACTATTCATTAAACAATTCGTTCCGCAGTTAAACACCCAATCTTCCTCAAGACCTTTGTATCTCACGTGAGTTCAAGCTGAAGCTGACCCGGCCCGAATTGTCACTCGGTCTGTACTTTCAGCACCTTATGGTAATGACTCCTCCCTACTTCTGTACTTGATTTTTATATTTGTATAACTTTTTAAACTTTTGATTTGTATTCCGAGTATGTGATTTTAACCTTTCTTTTATCTTCCTTTACCTTGAAAATGGGACTTTTATATCTTGAAACGTCACGACTACAGTAAAAGTACATATAACGGGAATAAAGGATTATTCTTCACCTCGCACTGACAGTTATATATTATAATATATATTATTATATGATATATTATATACTATATATAATATATATATATATATATATATATATTTACACGTGGGTGTGCGCGTGTATACCTACCTAGATTATGCATACATGTGTTTGTACAAAACAAGGATAAAGTTATTGTGTTTTCTGTTATCTATCAGCCCTTTAAAGAAGTTATAAAAGACTTCTTATGCCTCTCAGTGTCAGAGGAATATCTCAAGAAAGATGAACTTACTCCCATAAATGACGAACTATTGCCACTGAAACCACCCTGCACTCTGTTAGGGGTTTAAATGCTTTGTAAGAGATTTATTCACCTTTAGTAAGAGTTCCTTTCTTCACCGCCAAGTTACCTTGGAGGAGACAAGCTTTCTTCAAAGTTCTCATTATTTCCTTATTTCTGTTTTAACAACATATCCTTCGGAGTAGGTGATCATGATTCGTAAGATTAATTTTGTTTCTATTTTAGTTGACTAATAAGCATAAAGAGTAAAATATAAAGGAAAATGACAATTGAATATTTACTTTCACACAACTGTCATTTCCTTTTATATCTTACAAAAATAATTCACAACTCACGATCAGCTACACTGAGGGATAAGTTGTTAATAGCTGAATAAACAAAAATCACGAAATTATGAGAACTGAGGAGAAGGTTTACCTCATCCAAGGCAACTTAACATTGAAGAAGAAAGTCGTACTAAGAGTAAATTATTATTTTTTTCGTTTTACGAAGCATTTAAACCCTCGTGCGAAAAAAAATAGTTTTTCTTTCTTTCTCTTCCATAACAGAATTTTTATTGAATATTTTTTCTGTTTCTTAAAAGGAAGTCTTGAAAAGTATTTTGCTCGTTATGACTCGTCCACGTTGAGTGAACTTTTCCAGCAGCTTTCTTTGTCACTTTTCCTGAAGGTTGAATTGGCAGCGAGAGACCTTCGACGGAGTTATCATCAACGTGTTCTGGATGTATTGATTAAATCCGTCCGATGTGCTTTGGACTCAATCAGAAAACATACAACAGTTGAAAAGAGAATGAAAGGTAAGTAATATCCGACCATCCTAATCTAAGATACTTGGCTTAAGAATGACCGGAATTACTGAAACAAAAATCGGAGTAAACTGCCCCCAATAACGCACTGTGCTTTTTTCACTAAATCCATCTTATGGCATTATGATGTTCCATGAGATGAGCAAAAGACAAGTTTGGATTTATATTGATGTTCAAGTTCTTTTCCCGACGGTTTGATTATAAATCATTTGCCATGAATGTAGTGCTCTCTCAGATGGGTTTGCTAATTTTTGAAGGTAATGAATGAATGCGGATCGTTTCTTACCGCTACAGTTGCCTCATAATCATCAGTCATCATTCTCTCTTTTCTCTTCACCTTCCTGTAATCGTTTTGGGACTACATTAGGGGAGGTCATCGGGATTCTACACTAGGTAAACATTCTCTACGGCAGTAAATTGATCTTCATAACAACTTTGAGGGACAGTCATTTAGTTTTAAGAGTCACTTTTTATACAGACATGTGAGCATTTATCGGTGACAGCTGAAGAGTGTGTCTAAACCCATTCTAGCATTTATGCCTTTGGAGGAACCCAATAGCACGTCAAAGAGGGTCTAAACAGATCCACACATATCAAGCCCAGTGCCCTGGATGATACGAAATTTTGAAACAGTGGACCTTTGGTACCTGTAGGTATAGTTCTTTAATGATTATCGAATTAGGATAACGGTGCACCGGCCACTTTCAGGGGGTCGATTGCCGCCTCTCAAAACCGGCCACCATTTTTAAAAGCCCGACAACATTAACTTGGCTCCGTACATGAGCCACAGTCACTGACACGGTCAGTGCCGTCATGGATTCTCTAGAGGTTGTATCTCTTTCCTCTGCTATTGAAAGGAAACGAACATCACAGTCATTGTCGATCATATGTGTACCTTTAACGGAATAACAAATTCTAAAACCAAACAATGTCAGAGTTTGCTTTTACTTGCATGAGAAAACGTAACCAACTTCTATTATTTGAGAAGCACAAAAGCAGAATGAATAAAAATACTACAGGAAATTTTCTTATGTTTCCCATTTGTATACAAATTAAACCTGTATAATCAAATGCCAAATAATAAAACTTTTTTCATTTACCCATGAGTGTGAGTAGTATGCAATAACGAAAAATTGTTAATCCTGCCGTGTCTTTTAGGGCAAAAAAATAAACATATAAGTATGGGGAAAAACTATCACCGACAGCAGCGGAACGAAGACATTCTAATATAAAAAGCTACTCGAAATGGCCAACGCAACAATACAAAAAAGTCTAAGTTTTTTGTATTTATTACATATAGGAAAATTACACTTTTTTTATTAATTTTATGACCCATTTTCACAACCTTACGTAAGACAACATAAAAAACGGTCAAACTATCATACCCTTAGCTTTGACAATTTCCCTTTGGTATGCTTATCTCTTTAACTTTTGCTATCGGAATCATATAGATGTGGTCGTTTTTCTGTGGCTGAAAGTAACACTAAGTTATAAAAAAATTCCATGCCAATTCTACTAGAGGTGCGTCACAGTGGCTTGGACCAGAACATGGCCCTGGTCAACGGTTTATTGTAGACAATTACATAATGTGAATCGTGTGAGGCCTTTCATGAAAATTGATACGTTCTGTTTTTGACCAGAAATTAGAAGTCATCACTGATCAGTACAAAAGTGTCCCCTGCGCATTTGTATTCCCTCTGATCACGTAAACCTTGACTTATTTTTCAATTTCAAAGGTCATTTCGTAAAAGTAACCCTATTTCTCTTCCATTTTGATAGTAACTTGGTTGGTACGTACCCATGGTGTATTTGATTATTTTTCATTGCATTTCTTTTAAACTAGCAAATTTCCCCTGGCCGCAGTCAATTTTAACTAGAAAGCCATTTCTTTAGGAATTGTGTTTGTCTATAATATTTACTAATTTTTACGTCAGATACTGAGGAGGCTGTTGATTACTTTGGTCAATTTAAAGATGTACATTTTATTTCGCATGTTTTTTATATATCTTAGTAGTTTGTAAGCAACCTTAGCTTGGCGATTTACTGCCAAGTTCGATTCGAAATCAACATTAATTTTTCGATCATTTTTATGAAAGCTACTAGGTATTTACGGTGGGGTTAATAAATAGTTTTGCATGACCCATTTTGAAGGTGATAAGTTAATAACAAACTGCAGTTTTAGCCATTTTATCCGTCTCTCAAAACTCTGATAGATAGAGGTCTTTGGTCTTTACACGGTTTAATGGTGGCTTTGGAGATTGGAGAAGTTTATCTCCTTCAAGTTGCTATAGACTTTGTATTCATCATCTCTTCTAATGAATTCCTTCGGATAGTCACCTTTTTAGCGTTTATTCTTTTCTTGATGATTAAATTAATGAGCAATATGATGTCAATGACAAATGGTGGTAACCAGCCCAAATATAATTACTTTTTCAGGAGAAGCGACCTTTATGACTGATACTTCAGTCAATGATGATCAGGGCGTCGCACTCTTGGAACTCCATACATCTTTAGTGTATCCTGGAGTCGAAATCACTCCAACCTTCGAGGAGTTACAGGAGGGTCTCAACAAAGTATGTAAGATCATTTTGTCAACGGCCAAAGGTGTGTCTCAGTGGATACGCTCCAGTAAGGACCAAGTGAGTATTTTTCCAGAACGGAAAACGGAAGTCGTTTTATTTTAGGGACTCTAAGTTACTTTTAGGAGCTGTATCAATTTGGACATTTTTTTTTTTGTAGTGCAGGATTTTTTTTACCCTTTACCCAAAACCTTTATGGCTCGGGATGTACTTTTACCAATTTGCTTGTTTGCCTTTCCTCGTAATGATTATCATATTTTCCAGTTAATTTGATTGTTCTTACTAAAAATCTTTTTATATCCTTAGTTTATATAAACAATTACATGTTCAGACAAAACTGTATATACGTTTTAGTTACAGGTGGAATTACGTTCTCTCTCTTTCTCTTTCTCTCTCTCTCTGTCACTCTTTCCCACTTTCTCCTCCCTAGCACTCTCTCTCTCTCTCTCTCTCTCTCTCTCTCTCTCTCTCTCTCTCTCTCTCTCTTTCTTTCCTGTTAAAATTATTGTTTCAGTTACATTGCCCAGCATTCTGGACATTTTATATTTCACTTCTTCTCATCCCCCATTCCCGTCATGGCTGAACTTGAATTTAAAGGGCATTTGGAATGTCACTATTCATCCTGGTGACCTCGAAAACTGTAGATTATATATTAATTGATATCTGTTATTTTGTACATTTTCTTTTTCACCCCTTCTCACCTCCCTTCCTATCGGTGCTGAACTTGAGCATGAAGGACACTGGAAGTATTACTATTCATTTCAGTGATCTCAAAAATTATGGCTTAGACGACTAATATTTGTCGTTTTTGGTTATTTTTACAAGTCACACCCTTCCCATTGCCACCCTTTATGGTGCCAGTGATGTCTTACGCTCACAGTATTCTTTTCCAGATAGTAAGTCACATGTATATGAAAGAGAGGTATGGTGAACCTGTAGAGCTTATTTAGTTAATATGTGTATAGGGCAGAACCATCCCGGTTTCAGGGCAGCTCTACCCTCCTTCAACCACCTTTGGTGCCCTTTGGTCCTGGGGATTTCTTACCCCACAGTATTATTTTCTAGACAGTAAGTCATATGTTTACAAAGTTTGGTTGAAATTTCTCAGTTCTCTTCAGAATTATGCTGGAACACACACATGCACACACACACACACATATGCATCCATTTATATATAGCATATGCTAGCTGACAAACTCTTCGCTACCCAGGATAAATCTAATTGACAACCAATAAACTTTTTCTCTCGCTCTTTCTCTCTTTCTTTCTCTCTCTCTCGTAAGTAGCCATCTTGCTTGGTGAGTCGTACCCGCGTGAAGTCAGATTAATCAACAGATATCACAAGTTTAACATACGACTAGAATTTGAGAAATATCTAGAAGTGTTCGTGAACTATCGGTGATAAGATTAGTGTGAAAATAGTAGGATAAAGCGTCTTCTAAGTTAGTTTATCAAGTGTAATACTATAAATCAGAACAAGATGGCAGTAAGTTCCAACTGCGGGAAGAGGTGGCGTAATTTGGCGTGTCTAGCAGATTCGCAATACGATGAGGTAGCAGGAAGGGAACTGGCATTTCTCATCTATGAAATCAGCAACAGTCCTAACCAAAAAGATACAAAAGCATTCATAGATATATTAGAAGGATATAATCCTTCAAACTGGAACAAATCTAATGAAAATATCTTGAAAATAATTGAAGAAGTTCCAAATAAAATCCAAGTGGTCAAGAGACTCATAAAGAAAATATACATAAACCAACATATTCCGACAAAGAAAATGAATAAGGTGAATCTTGTGAATATCCTAATTGATGCATTAGGAAAAAGAATGCCAAAAGCATGCAAACTGTGTAAGGTTTGGTATAGCATAGTCAATCCACAAAACCTAATCAGAAAATGTGCTGCATGCAACATTCCGACCCATCCACAGTGTGCTGAGGTAATACAAGATTTGAGAAAAGATACAAGAATTTTTTGTTCAACATGTCTATCATGGATAGACAATGTTATTAAATCAAGATTGAATGTACAAATAGTTGAGGATGAAGAAGAAGAGGAAGAGGAAGAAGAAGAAGAAAAAGAAGAAGAGGAAAACGGAAGAGAAGTAAACAAAAATGAAATGACAGAAAAAAAATAAGGAAAACAAAGAACAAGATAAAAGTATGGATGCAGAGATACTCATTGATACTACATATGAGGCAATAAAGCAGCATACCTACGAAGAAATAAATTACGATATGACAACAGAAAAGCAAATCCCGAAGAGGCTCTACCCAGATCTATACAATGACGGGAAAGAGGAAAATATAGACAAGAAAGACAAAATCTGCAACCTTTTGAAAAGAGGGAATTGCAGATTTGGAGAAAGATGTTACTACAAACATCCTAAGATATGTCAAAACTATGAAATATATGGTAAATGTGCATACTTAGATGGATATGGGGATGATTGCAGAGATCTGCATCCAAAAAATATGTAAAAACCTAAAAGAAGGAAAAGGATGTAAGTTCGACAAAAAATGCAAATATATGCACCCTGTAGCCATGAATCATAATCAAATAAATAACCAACCAAGTAATAAAATCCAAAATAAGAAAGAAACAAATAAAGAGAGAAATCAAGAATATCAGGTAAAAGAGAAAAGCAAACCACCAATGAGATATGCAGAGGTGTCAGCAAAAAATTTCAAAGCATCAGCTCCGAAATTCTACTCAAGAGATAATAACTGTATTTATTATGCAAGAGGATATTGCAGAAACGGAGAAAATTGCAGATTCAGACACAAAATGAATAATTATGATGAAGGAAGATCAAATATTATGTAAAAGTTGGATTTTTAATGTCAGAATTTCTGGAAAGTGAAAAAAAGACAACATACCAGAACAGGAAAGAGACATGGGAAAATCCTTATTACTACCAGTACTAAATGAAGGAGAAAACACGCAAACCATCATAGTGATGAATGCGCAGGGTTTAGTTACGAGTAACTCAAAAAGAAAAATAGAGTACTTAGAAGAACTAACCCAAAATGAAAAGAAAATAGATATAATGAATATAAGTGAAACCTGGTATTCCCAAGAGACTGGGAAGGATGATCAAATAAAAGGGTTCCAAACTTATAGATCAGATAGAAAAAATAGGAATCAAGGAGGAACCGCAATATATGGGAAAGACAAAAAACAAGGAAAAATATATGAGAAATATAGTAACTCAGAATGTGAAAACTAATAGCGGTAGAATTTGAATCTGAAAAATTGATGAACATAGTAATATATAGACCTCCTGAATACTAAAGAGTTTGACTTAATAATTGAAAAATTGGATGATATATGTAGAAATCACAAGGACTGGACTATTCTCCTATCTGGTGACTTCAACTTTCCTTTCGTAGAATGGAAAGAACGAACAATAGGAGATTGTGGTTGTACTTATACATATAAAAAAGAGAGTAATAGTAGTGCAGAAGATAAGAGGCAATTTGAAAAGCTATTAGATATGCTACTAGAATACAACATTCAACAAATAAATCACCTGCCAACAAGAAAGGAAAATACTTTAGACCTAGTATTTGTGAACGAGATGAATTATGTTAAAGAAATAATAGTTTATAATGCGAATATTTCAGACCATAATGTCATAGAATTAACAGTTCATTCCAAAGCAAGTGAAAATAGAGATAAGCAAGAAATGAAAAAGTGGGAAGGATATGGAAAATACAACTTCTACAGTAAAAATATAAAATGGTCAGAAATTAATGAAGAATTAAACAAAGATTGGGATAACATTTTCGTAAGTGATGACATAAGGGTAAATACGGAGATATTATATATATTGGAGAAAATAGTGGAAAAATATATACCGAAGAAGAAAAGTAAACATCATTCATGCATACCAAGAGACAGAAGGATCTTGTTCCAGAAAATCAGAAAGTGGAAAAAAGGTCTTGCAAAAGAAAAAAATGCATGGAAAGTTATAGAACTAAAAAGTAAGATAGAAAATGCAGAACAAAAGATTATACAATCAAAAGAAAATGAAAAACGGGACTTGGAAGAAAAAACCCTATTAAATATCAAGCAAAACCCCAAGCTATTATACTCATATGCGAAGAAGATGAATAAAAGAAGAATAGAAATAGGCCCTCTGAGAATTGAAGGGAGATTAACGAATGAAAAAAAGGAAATTTGCAACATACTGGCAGAACGATATAAGAGAGAATTCACCCCTAGAATAGATAATGAAGATAATGATATAGAAGTAAGGGATGAAAATAGTGAATATTTAGCTGACATAGATATTAATGAAGCTGATATTGTGCAGGCTATTAATGAAATTAAAAATGGAGCTGCTGCAGGGCCTGATGGAATTCCTGCTATTTTGTTAAAGAAAGTAGTTCATTCTATCGCAAAGCCACTTGCAATATTATTAAGACAAAGTGTAGATACAGGCAAGATTTATGAGGAGCACAAATTAGCATATATTACCCCTACTTTCAAAAGTGGATCAAGACTAGAGGCAAGTAATTATAGGCCTGTGAGTCTAACATCACATATTATGAAAGTGTATGAAAGGGTAATGAAGAAAAATATTATGAAACATTTAATAAAAAATAATTTGTTTAATAAAGGACAACATGGTTTCGTACCCGGAAAAAGTACACAAACCCAACTGTTAGTCCACCGTGAGAACATATTCAAAAATATGAAAAGCGGAAATGAAACAGATGTGGTTTATTTAGACTTTGCAAAAGCTTTTGATAAAGTAGACCATAATATATTAGCGAAGAAAATTAGAAAACACAAGATCGTGGATAAAGTAGGAAGATGGTTAAAAGAATTTTTACACAACAGAAAACAGATAGTTATTGCAAACGACGAGAAATCGGATGAAGTCAAGGTAATATCCGGTGTGCCGCAAGGTACGGTGTTAGCTGCAATACTGTTTGTTATTATGATTGAAGACATAGACAATAATGTGAAGGATTCGGTAGTGAGTAGTTTCGCAGATGACACAAGAATAAGTAGAGAAATTACTTGTGATGAAGATAGGAACGCTCTACAAAGAGACCTTAACAAAGTATATGATTGGGCAGAGGTAAATAGGATGGTATTTAACTCTGATAAATTTGAATCAATAAATTATGGAGACAGAGAAAGAAAGCTATATGCA
Organism: Macrobrachium nipponense; assembly: GCF_015104395.2. Lineage (NCBI taxonomy): Eukaryota > Metazoa > Arthropoda > Malacostraca > Decapoda > Palaemonidae > Macrobrachium > Macrobrachium nipponense. Next base: position 45,412,338 of record NC_061102.1, on the reverse strand, counting down.
TATAAGGGACCTAATAATGAGACCATCACAAATAAGGAAGCAGTTAAAGACCTTGGTGTGATGATGAATAGGAACATGTTATGCAATGATCAAATAGCAACTCTGTTGGCAAAATGTAAAGCAAAAATGGGAATGTTGTTACGGCACTTCAAAACAAGAAAAGCTGAACACATGATTATGCTTTATAAAACATATGTTCGTAGTCCACTTGAATATTGCAATATGATATGGTACCCACACTATCAAAAGGATATTGCACAAATAGAGAGTGTACAAAGGTCCTTTACAGCTAGAATAGAAGAAGTTAAGGACCTAGACTACTGGGAAAGACTACAATTCTTAAAATTATATAGTCTAGAAAGGAGAAGAGAACGCTACATGATAATTCAGGCATGGAAACAGATAGAAGGAATAGCAGAAAATATCATGGAACTAAAAATATCAGAAAGAGCAAGCAGAGGTAGATTAATAGTGCCCAAAACTATACCAGGAAAAATAAGGAAAGCACACAGGACATTAATCCACTACGCACCAGCATCGATAATGCAGCGTCTATTCAATGCGTTGCCAGCTCATCTGAGGAATATATCAGGAGTGAGCGTAGATGTGTTTAAGAATAAGCTCGACAAATATCTAAACTGCATCCCAGACCATCCAAGATTGGAAGATGCAAAATATACCGGAAGATGTACTAGCAACTCTCTGGTAGACATTAGAGGTGCCTCACACTGAGGGACCTGGGGCAACCCGAACAAGATGTAAGGTCTGTAAGGTAAGGTAAGGTCTCTCTCTCTCACTTCCTCACTCTTTTTCTCTTTCTCATCCCACAGGCTGTCCCCCTGTGGTGCCATTGATGTCTTACTCCTACAGTATTCTTTTTCAGATAGTAAGTCATATGCACTATACCGAAATTAAGTACGGTAAATTATTAAAGTTTACAGTTGCTGAGTCTATGGGGAGAACCAGCCCAGTTTCATGGGCAGAACCCGCCCCATTTCAGTGAAGCTCTTCCCACCTCCACCCCCTTTGCTGCCCTTTGTGCCCTTTGGTGCTATTGATGTCTTACCCCCCTTGTGCTAATTTGTAGATAGTAAGTCATATGTATTCCAAGTTTGGTTGAAATTGCTCAATGTGTTTCAGAGTTATGCTGGCACTATATACACACACACACACACACACACACATATATATATATATATATATATATATATATATATATATATATATATATATATATAAATCTTATAGCATTAGTGGCTCTTCTGCAATTGCAACAGATTTGAGATGTGATTATTTCAAGGCTAAATTACCTATAGGAACCATAACATAAATGAAAAATGAAAAATATGAGCTTAGGGCCGGCTTCAGAGCGAAGGAATAAACCCAGAAGTTTAGCTTAATTACATATATTTTACTACTTTTCTGAAGTTACTCTGTATTACATCTGAGGGATGTTAAAGAACAATCTGGTTCGTACGTAAGATGAACGCAGTGAGGCTATAATCTTTACTGCAGAACTTGGAAGGCTGGAAATGGTCGGGGTTAATGAAAAAGAAGAGAGAGGAGGTTGGATAAATCCCTGAGACACTCATCACAAGATTTCACTTCCCACAACTAGGCACATACTAGATCATCTGCAAGTAAATTTGCAATATGACAGATATACTAGCTACAAACACGTGGTCTGGGTCTGCTTGGACAAAAGACTAAGCACAATCTCTTCTGCTTGGCTTACGTTACTGAGAAAACACAGGGGTGTTGAATAATGCGATTACACAAAAGGTTACGTTGTGCCCCAGTGACAATAACAATAATATTCACAACAGGGATGCTTAATTAAACACAGAGCTCTATGGGAGACCAAGGACCATAAGTAGGTTTTAGCAATGAAATGGAAATCTCAGAAGTAGAAATAGAATTGACTGATTTCCTTAAATCATTACTTCAGATATTACCTTATGACTGGATTTGTCTTTCTTTAATGGCAGCAGTGATAGAGGACACACCATGGGAAGTAAAATGGCATGTGTTGTCGTGCCGAGGAATGGAGGTGGGTGGGGGGGGGGGGGGGGAGGTCGGGAAGGGGTTTGACAGGTGAGACAAGTGATTCTTTAGATGGCCGGAGATTGTCTAAGAAAGTTCCTTCAATTGAAGTCCCTTTTATTAGCACGGCCAGATAGAAACCAGGGGTGCATCCAGGCTCTTTCCCTTCTCAGTTCCCAGAAGAGTATAGTTCCATGTGGCCAAGATGACGGCTGCTTAATCCTCCTCTGCCGTTCAGGTCCTGTGGAAGCAACAGGCAATCCTAGTCTATCAGGAAAGAACAGCTGGCTACTGTGTATGGATTTTCCATTAAAATAACTAAATTATTAGTTATTTGAGCTTGGTGGTGTTATAATTTAGAACACCTGCCCAATCTATAGCCCATTCCAACCCTAGACAGGATGGAATAACAGAAATAAATATGAACGAGGGAAAATAACTAACTCCTCCATCCATATGATTCATCTCATGACAAGTTAAAATCAACTCTGCAAATATGAAACCGCAAGTTCAAATTAGCAAATGCGGCCTCCCCCCCCTCGTTTTTTATTACGTTTTAGGCAGAGCATCTAAAAATTAAGGTACTTCTTGAGAAGTAATGAAACAATAAAAGCTTAACTTGACTTAGGCTAAATGTGACCTAGGCAATTCAAAATTTCCAATACTTAATTACTCACTTTTGATTTATGATTAACATTAACTGAAAATAATTTCTTCTAAGGAATTTAGAAAAACAAAAGTGTGACAAACAAAGATAAACTTAAACTTAGATACCTTTAAGATTACAGTAATTGTCACACAAATATATAGAAGTTCTAGAAGTTATTACTTAAAATTATACTAACCTTAAAATATAGGATTATGGAGGGACGATCTACAATGGGGGAGGTAATGTAGAGAGACGGACTGCTTGTTTCATTTGACGATGTCTCCGAGAGAGAGAGAGAGAGAGAGAGAGAGAGAGAGAGAGAGAGAGAGAGAGAGAGAGAGAGAGGGCGTAACTGATTGATGGATGGTTTATGATTGAACTGTTTGTTGGTGAGTTCTGGGTTGTCTGTAGGTGCGGTTGCTGTGTCATTCAGAGAGTCAGTTTATGATTAGAGTTCTGGGCAGTCAGTAAAGGTAGTCAGTGGAGTCAGTATTGAAGGCATTGACAGTCAGTTATATTGTGTGTTTTTTAATTGTTGTTGATGTTGTATGCTTAGAGTTGTTGTACCTGTGTTGCTGAAGTTGTTGTGCTTGTGTGTTGGAGGGTTGTTAAGCTTGTGAGTTTCGTTGTGTTGTAGATGATATATATATATATATATGTGTGTGTGTGTGTGTGTGTGTGTATGTATGTATGCATACATACATATACATATATATATATATATATATATATATATATATATAATATATATATATATATATATATATGTATGTATGATATATATATATAATAAATTTACGTATTTGGATGATATGCCAACTGAAATAAAGATTTAGTTTGCAGTTTGGCCTTATTGGCACTTACTCACAGCCAAATATGTAATGAAATGTAACATACTCAAGTTACTTACCAAGTACATCACATTTAAAATAAAAGAAGGTTGCCAATGAAAGCTAGTTGTAAATGGGTTACTTTAAATTACTTTATTTACACAGGAAGCAAAAAGAAAAATGAGTGCTGGTATGCAATCCAGCCCGGCAATATCAGTGATAACAATCAGAAGAAACTGTCAACACAACATACGATGTCTGGGGTTTAGTAAGAAATTGACATGTATCAGTTATGCAATAGAATAAATGTCGACTGGTGTCCAAATCAGTAGTAACATTTGTTAAATAAGCACCTTTACAGGGCAGTTACATAGCCCTCAAAAAACATTAAAACTGAACATAAATCGTAAATGAGGAGCCACAGCTCTTGATTGACAAGCTTGAAATGGACCAAAAAAGCCGATAGCGTGCAAGGCAGCAATGGAATTAGTGCCGCTTTATTGAAAGATCTTACAGGCAATGGTTGCCTAATAATGTATATGTATATGGAAATAGATTTATTCCAGATAAACTTAGTGCATAAAAGATTCTTTCATCAACACTATTCTAGCACTATTGAGGGAAGCTTTAATTTTATGGCTTTGAAAGCAAGGGTTATTCTATTCCTAAAAGTGATTCCTACAAGGAGCAATAAATCATTTAGTTTATGCCAAAAGTAACACAGATATGAATAGTAATGGGATTTCCAGGGGATTTACTTTTGGGGAGGAGAGAAGAGTGAAATGGAAATAAGATGTTTAGTCCTAAATAATTTTTACTGACATTCAGATGTTAGTTCTCAGATACATAGCATATATGACTCCCCAGTTGCGCAAGCTTTTGCAATGAGGGTCGTCATTGACTGGTCTTCTTTCAACAACTGAACAGAGTTGAATCAACCCATATGGTGGTACCAGCTTAGACAGAAGGTGAGGAGGTGGTAGCATCTTCTATGCTAGGGGGGATGGCTGGTACTCATCTGTCCACTCAAGATAGCTGATGACTGCCTCCTTCTCAGAACGTTGGAAGCTGGCCACTTTCGTAGTCGACCCAAAGGAGAGCACCTGTCTGGATAACAATCTGAGCTGAATAAAAGTTCAAAACTGATTCGGGTTTATAGGTTACCTCAATGTCAAAGGGAGAGAAAGATTAGCTATCATTTGGATGTCTTTATAGTCTCAACTAGTGAGTACCTGAGCTGAGCTTTTGCGAGGAACACTTCCTTGAACTACCACGCTGTA
>NC_061102.1:45400194-45402694 GCF_015104395.2 Macrobrachium nipponense | reverse complement strand
TGTTTCATACACAGCTTCTTGAAGTTCGATATCACTTGCTGGTCATGGGCTGGAGGAGAGGGGTGGTGTTAGGTAGAAGATAAAGAACCTTGAAGAAGGAATACTCAGCTAGGATATCTTCCTCGAGGGCAGGAGGGTGAGCAGGGGCATTATCCAACACCAGCAGACATTTCAGAGGGAGGCGCTTCTCTTCCAAGAATTTCTTCACTGTCGGGCTGAAACACAGATTTAATCACTTGGTGAACAAAAGTCTTGTTACCCAGGCTATCGCATTAGCCCTCCACATCACTGGAAACTTCTCCTTTAGCACTTTGTGGGCCTTGAAGGCTCGAGGAGTCTCCAAATGATAGACAAGTAGGGGCTTCACCTTACAATCCCCACTGGCATTCGAACAAAGTGCGAGCGTAAGCCTGTCTTTCATAGGCTTATGCCTGGGTAGCTTCTTCTCTTCCCTCGTGATGTACGTCCGACGAGGGATTTTTTTCCAAAAAAGGCCAGTCTCATCACAGTTGAAGACTTGCTGAGAACTGTAGCCTTCGTTGATCGTCATCTCATTGAACGTCTTAATAAAGGCTTTGGCTGCTTTCATGTCCGAGCTGGCAGCCTCCCCATGCCGCACCACCGAACGGATGCCATTCCGTCTCTGGAATTTTTCAAACCACCCACGAGAAGCCTTGAAGTCTGGGGTTGGCGTCGATGTCCCTTCTCCTCCATCGTCTTCGGCCTGGGCAATCAAATCGCTGAAAACAGCACTGGCCTTGTGGCAGATTGTCATTTCGGTTATCGTATCGCCAGCGATTTCTTTGTCTTTTATCCATACAAGAAGTAGCCTCTCCATGTCATCGTGTACGTGGCTCCTCTTGTTGAACAAAATAGTCACACCCAGGGAAGGTGTAGCTGCTTTGATGGTTTCCCTCTGCTTAAGTATGGTGCCTATCGTTGACGGATTTCGGCCATATTCCTTAGCGATCACACTGAACCGCATGCCACCCTCATACTTCTTGATAATCTCCATCTCTGTCTCCATAGAAAGCATCCTCTTCTTTCCATGAACTTCATCAACTTTCTTGGGTCCCTTGACTATATGTATGTAATTAAGTTATGTACTAAAGTTCTCACACAACACGATAAAGTACAAAGCGAAATCACTAACACGAATTTACGTTAACAAACGAAATCGTATATGAATGAACGAATTCCGCATGCTTACAATAACGATGCTGCTACTGAGTGGCCAAAGAATGCCTTTACGTAGAGCACGACTAGCATCGGGAACCAATGGGAGAGTGGGAGGATTGTGGCGAGTCTACTCAGTTGGCGGCACTTGAGTTTTAAAATGGTTCTCGGCAGTCCGGGCGAATCTCAGGACTTTACAGTAACACCCTTTCGTAACCTGAATTATTTTGTATGTAGAGGCAAAAAATCTTTGTGCTTGCTTTCGTAACTTGAATTTTTTTGTAAGTTGGGACTTTCGTATGTCGAGGTTCTGCTTTATATATATATATATATATATATATATATATATATCTATATATATATATATATATACTATATATATATATATATATAGTGTATATATATTCATACAAATATGTATTTAAGTGTGTGCGTGTGTGTATTAGATGAAGCCACATGAAAAGTTTAAAGATAAATAAGTATTAAGTACTTTTGTGTAATTAACACATCTTCGGGCACAGAGTGAAACGAGGTTAAGAAAGGTAAATGAGTCACAAAGAAGAAAGAATTGCCAACTGACGGCTTCATATTGAAAAATCAATGATAACAAAACCAATTTCTAGCCAACCAGCATATGAAACAGCTAATTTCACAAATGCCAAAAGCAATATTGATCATAGAAATAATCTACAACAAAGATAACATCCATAAAAGTAATAATGCCAGATGATAGCTAGTCAGGAAAAAATTAAGTGATAGTCTTAAAACTCTTCATTATTTTATAAATAAGAAACTTGTCTAATTTGTACTTATTATAACTCAGATTTAAAACGTTTCTGGGCATACGTTTTGATAAATGCAAATTAAATTAAATTTCTCTTAATATAACCATTGCAAAATATAATTTCTTCTGACTTGTTCCAGCCAATACAATGATACGTGATTTAGATGCATAAGAAAGAATTCATATTAACTTAATCCGGTAGAAAACTCCTTTCCAATCTGACCAATGTGGAACTGTTAAGAGGCATGGAATTGTTAAGATGTAACATGCGGGAAACAATGGGTAGTTTTTATGGGCAATTTACTTGCCGCATCTGTTCTGTTAATAACTTAATTATTGACGTGCGACAATACTACAGAGTGTTTGTAACACCCAGAGAATCTCCACACAACTTTTTATTACATAATTGTCCGTTTGTTTATATTTTGTTCTGCACCTCAACTTTTACTTACCTTCTTTATTTTCTAGATGTTTTAGCTACTCTGTAGCTCAGTTTAGGTGGGTCATGTCTGCGTCTTGTTAGTGGTATTTTTACCGGTT
>NC_061102.1:45377694-45395194 GCF_015104395.2 Macrobrachium nipponense | reverse complement strand
TATATATATATATATATATATATATATATATATATATATATATATATATATATACATATGTTCATGCAGTAGCATTTTCTTGTCAAGGAAAGAACATTTTATTCCGTAAAAGCTTCTCTCATGAAAGATTTGAGCTAATAAGCAGATTTATTATAGAAAAACAAATACTTATTTCAATTGGAAGGTTTTCAATTTTTGCTTACGTTTAGAAGGGAACTTGGAAATAAAAAACATTTTGATTTACATTTTCTGATATTACTTCAGCAATAAAGTAATCCCGTTTTGTTTTGTTTTTCAAGCTCTATATATAATTTGTTCTTGCTCTATATGACGGAAATGGGATTTCGTGTTGACTGCTCAGGTCGAATACGCCCACGATTCTTTATCAAATTCCTGCGCTCATAACGCCACAAACGGGCCGCATATTTCCGAGCTGTAACCGAATACCAACCTTCCCCAAAAAAGCGGGATGCCATGTATCAAAAACTAACCATAGAATTTTCTCGAAAATAATCTCATTAAGTTTCGAACACCCAAGTAACAGAATTTAAATACTTTGAACCAACCTAACCTATAGAGTAATGCCCCCCCCCCCCAAAAAAAAAAAAAAAAAAAAAGGAGGGGCCGGTGTAGTACTAGTATATGTCCCAAATTTGCGAACAGGACACAATTCTCACGGATTCTGCATAATATTTATATTAATTGAATTCATGTGCCATTGTTTTAGTAGATTTTAGACATACAGTCAATGGAGCGAGAGAGAATTTTACCAAGTGAAACAGATGAAATTGTTTTTTCTGAGTATGATTTAAGAAAATTTTCTCATCCCATAAAAAAATCACAACATCATTGTTTTCCTATTAATAGGCGTAGTTCTAGTTATAGAAGTTACTGCTAAAACAGATATTTAATTAAATCTGTGGATCAATTCCTCGTTCCATTCTCTGGCAATGTTTACAAAAGCCATGAAAAACACCTTCAGAATTTAAAGATTTTTTAAAGTCATTACAATTTTACTGTACTGTGGAGTATGGATGTGCTGCAAATTATGTAGATTAAATTAATTGTTTTTTTTACAACAGTGTTTGTTTATATGAGAGGCGAAAACCCATCTTTTGCTCTATTTTATCATATTTTTTTCGTCTCTTTCTCTGTCAAAACTTTGGCTTTCATTCCCCTGCCCATGTTACCTTGGTCTAGCATGACAGCCAACACATTCCACAGATCCTAATTGTAGGGCGTGTTTGAGACTTCAATCAATCTTTCTAGTTGGTCCCTTGTAAGTATATTTTATTTGAACCCAATGCACATAAGATTCTTTCCCGCTGAGATGGCATTCATCACCGACGAATGATGGAGACAGCCAGACGCATCAGTCAGCCAATCACCTTAAGGCAAGCCCTCAGTCGTAGACAGCCAGCATTTGGAGCCTTAAATGACAGCCTGTGCCTCTACTCTTCATCACGAAAAATTCTAAATTCTTATGCAACACCCTCCGTAATTTCATTATGCTTTTATTGTGCTGATTGTTAACTGTAAATGATAAATATCTCCAGTTATCTTGACACAGTTCAGTACTACCGACTGACTAATGTAGCCTGGCTATTTTGCAAAAATTAAGCTTTGCAGGATCAGGGTAGGTCCGAGTGCCCTAATTGTTGTTATCAAAGGAGGCTTTGCAATACATCCTTTGATAACAACAGTTAGGCTATTCGGACCTACCCTGATCCTACCTCATTTATGTTAAGTTAAGTATATCTTAGTTTTACCAGACCACTGAGCTGATTAACAGCTCTCCTAGGGCTGGTCAGAAGGATTAGACATTTTTACGTGACTAGGAACCAATTGGTTACCTAGCAACGGGACCTACAGCTTATTGTGGGATCCGAACCACATTGTATCAAAAAATGAATTTCTATCACCAGAAATAAATTCCTCTGGTTCCCCCGTTGGACCGAGCCGAGAATCGAACTTCGGAACTCGGACCACCGGGTTGGTAGCCGAGCGCAAAATACACTCGGCCAACGTGTAACTACCTCATTTATGTAAAGCTCAGTGAGATATGGGAAAGATCTCCCGAAATATGATGATGGCTCTAAAACAAATGATATATTTTTTTTTTTTCTAAACAGCGAAGACTGAATCATAAAAAGAGGGTCGTTCCGTACTGTTGTTTTTATTTATAACTTTTGTCTTCAGTAAATAACTTTATGTGCCTATTCATAAAACACTCCATGTGAACCAAAAAAGAAAGAAAGAAAAAAAAAAACTAATCGGTTGTTTGAGAAAATGGCGCGGGTGCGTGTATACTGTTAGTATTATCATTAGTCAGCAAAGTGAAAATCATTCATTAGAAAGAAAAGAAGGATTATTATTAATGATATTTTAAATGACGAAGGACCTTTTTCATGAAGTAATCCATTGACGACAAATTAGAATATGGGTCGCATTAGATATAGGGATTGTGTATGATTCGTATTACATATCTGAGTTGTATGTACAAAATAAATTAGTAGTTTCGATATAACTCTCATGTCCGGGTGGTCACAACCAGCCCCCTTACCCCGTCACGCTACAAACGAACCTTTTTTAGCTTGAGAGTCTTCCTCCAGAGGGTCGAAAATATTCCATCTGTCCAGTCGTTAGTTGCGACATCCAGTCTCCCAAAACATCTGGCAGAGGTAATTGCTTTAGGATTCATTTACGTAGTTCTCTGTTAAATTGGAATAGAAAAAAAATATATTAAGCCGCCATTTAACTAACGGCATGTTTATCATTATTCCCTTATGTATCTATCGGAAGCAGATCAGGCTGGACTTTGGGGCAACAGAGGGTAATTTTCTTTAAAGGAAGGTGTTACATCTGGCGAATGGGATAAAGAATAGGTAATTGATATTGAACCTGTATTGTATTATTACTGTCATTATTATTCAGGCTTGCAAAGAATGTGTGGTAATTGGAAGGGGGTCACAGAAGGTAAAAAAAAGAAAAAAAAAAAAAAAACACGAGATCAGTTGGTTAGAAAAGGAAAAATAAATTTTAAAATTGATAAACAGTTCGTGGAGTTAATATGTACCAAAAGCTGAAATAGTGATAAACATGTAATTACGAGAAATAGGGGCGAATGATAAAAAAGGAGTGCAGTTTTTTTATTGGTACGTCAGGTTTACAAAAATTTGAAATATACATAATACATCATTAAATCTTTTAAAGTAAATAAACAAGCCAACAGGGGCCATTGACTTGAAAAATAGCGTCCAAAGAATATGGTGCTCGTTAGGAAGAAGTAAGAGGAAAAGTAAAGGGAAATAGAAAAAGAAGAGATCCCACTTGATTAAAAAAAATGATTATTAAATAGATAAAAAATATATTAAAAGGTAAGAAGAGTATTAGGCTACTTGTGCACTGCGTTTTCCTTGAACTTCCGAAACTTCCAACTGGACATCCGCTGCGAGGTATTTCCACAGTCCAACAGTACGAGGAATAAAAAGACTTCTGGAACTCGGAGGTTCGACAGCGAAACACATTCACTATATACTGTGCTGCTGTTTAGCGAATCTGGCTTCTCTCGGCAGGAAAAGGGGATCAGGGATCAATTGTAACGTGAAAGATCTCTATTGAAATACAACTTAGAAAAAAGTGAAAAAACAAGAGAGTACCCGTCCATGGTCCAAGTCTCCAAGACATAAATGGTATTGTTCTAAAGGGGTCCACAATAATACAAAGTGTAAAAAGTCCGTGTATAATTTTGAAGACTTTACAGAAAGCTTTCGAACCCTTCCCTCGGTTCATCTTCGGTCCAAAATCCCAGGGAAGGGTTCGAAAGCTTTCTGTAAAGTCTTCAAAATTATACACGGACTTTTACACTTTGTATTATTGTGGACCCTTTAGAAACATTATATATACTCTCGTGATAGAGAGTTTTTTTGCCCTAATAAATGGCATTATTAGGAAACAGACCAACTATCACCACGAAACCACTCTATCTAAAAGAGATAATAAATCCTCCAGAAGAAGCAGGACAATCCCCCACACCGGAAAACAGTATTCCAGTGAAGGAACCACAAGTGACCTAAAATACAAATATGTGAGGTCTTGCGAACAATAGCTAACTTTCGTGCGGCATTTGTTGAAAATTTCATTAGGAGTTTCTCAAAAGTTGAATGTGAGTCTAAAGTTAAACCTATCAATGGTTAAAGCTTCAGACTCAATCGGGAAAGTTCCATCCGACTAAGGGGAAGATGGGGTGAGAATCAGTACAAGACCTGCTAATAAAGTGTTTTTGTTTCACTAGAGTTTAGCCTCATACCTCACCGACTACACCATTCCCTGATCCAGTTCATGTCCCGATTGAGGCTGAAGGCAGCTTTATTTCTCATAAGTGGGAGACTTTACTATGCCTACAAGTGTCGCATCGTCTTCATACTGAACAATCTTTTTTTCAGGCCAACAAGCTTATCACTCTTATACGTTAAAATTAACAGTGAACCAAACACTGACTTGTGAAACTCTAGACATAATAGGTTTTGTTTCACTAAAGATCCTGTCCACAACAACTCGCTGTTGTCTGCCTATAAGGAAATCTGGAAGTAATCCTAAAGCATATCCACCCACTCCAAGATTCTGAAGTTTATAGAATGTCCCTGTAATTACTAAATTAAAAGTAGCAGTAAAATCTTTTTTGAATTACTCTGAACTCAAAACCCTCATCAAGGTCCCTTGCAAATGGCATATTAAGTATAAAAGAGCATCACAGGTAGCCTACTGAGTCCTGTAATACATATTTACACTACTTAGCTAACAATTCTTTTAGATTCCACATACTTTATATGGTGGCTTGAAAAAGAATTTTTCATCAACTTTTAAGAATAGCTGGAGAATAAATATTGGCCTGTACTTAATACAGTCTGCAGAATGCCACTCTTTTGGAACAGGCATTGTATTACTAAGCATGTGGCTCATCTGTAAAGATGCTATGTCGACATAATGATCTATAGAATCTACTAAACTTAGGAGATGACATACTATATATTTTTTTTCAAAAACAAAGAATTTTCTTAACATTCCTGGAGCAAAATGCAAATTTTGTAAGAGGAGGTTCAGAATAAAAAGTATCAGGGAGAGGGACATCCCCAGCTGATTGCTTAGTTTCAAAAGCTAGATGAAGCACTTCAGTCTTTTCCCAAGGGCCTGTAACCAATCTACCATCATCTGTTAGTAGAGGTGGGATGAAATATAAGCATGGCCCAAAGATAGATGATATCAATTTGGTCAACCACAGATGAGGCTGAGTAATTCCTTCAAGTTTCCCCGTCAAGGAGTTATTGTAATGTCTCTCTGCTGTATGGTAAGTTCAATTCGCAGCTTGGTGAAACTCACCAAAAGTAGTGTAATTTTCATTGGAACGATTTCGTCTCCATGGGTTGAATTTGGTCTCTTTGTCATGGTAGGCTCGTCTACATATATCTTCAAACCATTTCTGGTCATTTGTCTAAATTTGATGACCTTTCTAGGAATATATCTAATTAAAATAGCCATCAGCATTTTATTCAACTACTGATGGTGATCAGGATTTAATATAGCATCTGTAATATTAAGTGCCTGACTAGCTTCAATAATAAGATCTCAATTGGTTCTGGATTTCAACCAGACCGCTTTTCCAATAGTCGAATCAGGAATATACTGATTAACAGATATGTCTACATCAATGTTGTAATGATCAGAAGTGCCAATATATTCACAGACCTAGGACTTCACAATAACTGGAACACCTATGAATATGAGGTCTAATCTAGTACCAGAATTCAAGGGCAGACCTGCCATGTTGATCTGTGGAATTTGAATCTAGCCACTTACTATCTATGCTTTGCATTACAGTTTCCACAATAATGAATGAAGCTTTTGAATATTGTGACTAATCCTTTCCAAAAGACAGTCATATATAGGATTACGGTTAACAGCAAATATGTAAACAATGTGGAACTTACTGAAAAAAAAAACTTTATGGCATCTACACTCCAAATTTTTCTGATGATAAATAGTTTGTCTAGACTTAGTGTATGCAGCCATACCTTGCACATGTGGAATGTTACGAATATAAATAACGTCAGGGCTATCAAAACCAAGCATTAAAAACTCAAACTTTGACTAATTACTACTTACAAAAACCTCAGATATAAGTATAGAATCGTAGGCATGGATACAATTCTGTAGATCTAGAAAATCTGACTTTAGGCCCCGAATATTTGAGCGAAAGTATTAGGCAATATTTCTAACTGTGATGAGGCCCAAGGTTCAGCTCCATGTCTTCCAAACGAATTAAAATTAAAAACATGAAATCAGTATCAAAACTGATAAATAAACTCATAAGTATGATAATGTACTAAGTTATGCAAATACAGTTGTAGTGAATACCTGTGAGGTTTTCCCAATTTGGTCAGCGCTTTCATCAGGACTTGAATACATTTTGTCTTTCCCGCTCCACTTGGACCCAGCGTCATCATCCCGTGTCGAACTCTCTGGGTTTCATAAAGCTTGAAGAAAGAAAGAGGAATAGTTTTTCGATTAGTCATTTTTTCTTAGGTACAAAGGTTTTGACTTGAGAAAAAAAGAAAAACTCAGAGGACGCAACCCGATTGGATAAGGCATAGTAACATACATTACGTGAATTGGTAGATATTGTTTAAGCGATTATGATAATGGCTGATCAACAGAACTCACTTTCCTTATATTAATGCCAAGTATGGTAGATACTTTCTCCATGGCATTTGTGTCATGGATACCAGGTTGTTTCTTCTCTCACGTTTCAGAATTTATTCTCTAGTTCGATAAGTAGGACAGATTACTAGATGGGAAAACTCTGATTATATATATATATATATATATAATATATATATATATATATATATATATATATATATTATATATATATATATACGAAGTGCCAAGTATCTGGTTACCATTCATCATTTATTACCTCACCAAAAGCCAGACAACTCTGAACCCTCAATAACAGGTACTAAACGACTGAATACTCTAAACTCTAAAGCCAACAAGTGATCCCTTAACAACTTACCAGTATTGCAGAAAATCAGACTAAGTTCATCAAAACAAGTGTGAGGTAATCTTGTAAGTAATTAAATTAATCAAAGGGCATCACTCCATCAGCAACTTTAAAAGTCTAAGTATTTCCCTGATTTCAGAAGTCTAAGTACTTCCCTGGTTCTTAAGTCACTTCAAGTAAATTGAAGGAAAGCAGATTAATCACAACTCTATGTTTCTACCTAACATAAATATAATCAAATGCAAATATACTGGTTAGAAATGAAATACTTATAAAAATTTTAAATACAAAAATTTATTATGAAACTCAAAATTTATAAGTAAAATCATAATATCAGGGAAATTACTGTTACTTGAAAACAAAGTAAAGTATAATTAATTCTTGAATCAATTAAGTTAAATTAAATCAAAATTAATTTATCACAAAATTCAAGAAAATTAAATTCAATTGAAATTCAAAAGTGTTAGGCAATAATTGAAAATTAGAAATTAATTCACAAGTGCTAAACAATAATAAAACTTGAAAAGAAATTCTAAAAAAGTAAATTCAAAAAAATGAATTCACAAAGTGTTAAATTAATTGAATGTGGCAATGATTAAGCAAATGAAAATAACTAAGTCAATTCAATTGTGAATGCAAATTGAAAATATAAAATAAAAAAGGCACACTTCAATAAGAAAATGAACAAGTGCACAAAACAATGGGAAAACAAATCAAAGTTTTTTCAAAACAAACCAAAAATTTAAGGCAATGTGTAAAAGTGGTAAATCTTTTTTTCACTCAAAAACATTGTTAACCATTCCAGTTTTTTACCAAACCTTCGTAACCATCTGTTATTAGTTAACACTAACCACTATTCCTATCAGGTATTAGTTTCTTTACCAAACTATCAAAACCATTAGATATTAGTTATTAGTTAACCACAGTTCTATCCGTTATTAGTGATCAGTTGCAACTAATAAAAATATAACACACTTTACCTTGGTATACCAACTTCTTTCTTTGCTGCAGGCTTCTTTCACTTTACCAAAAACCAGGCGCCGTTACGAAACAATGTTTGTTCAGATTCCACAAAAAACACTAAATAAACTCTAAGAAATATCAAATATGAAATTCTCACAAGTTACGAGTGACCAATTTACATTACGTTAATATAATCTCAAGGATGTCGCAGAGAAAAAAGAGAGAGAAAAACGGGAGAGAGAGATGTGATCGCCTCGCGGTTTTCTAAGATGTAATGTAATTCTCTTCCTTTGTGGAACTGGACTGAGGAGATGACACAAAACGTTTTGAGACAATAATGCTTCTAGAAGCTTCGAAAGCTTACCCAATCTTACTTACAAAATGTGTAACCTCCACGTGGCTTTTGATCAAAGACATACACGTATGAGACGATTCTGTTAAAAAAAAGACATGTACTCTATTCGATCGAACACGGCGCAGAAGGCTTATCACATACGATGACAGATTCCCAAAAAACACAAACAAATGAAGATTTGAGCTCGCTTATCAAACACGTTGACAGATCAGGAAAGCAAAACGGATCTCGGCAGACCCTCTAATCTCAAAGTGTTGACATAATAGGGAAACAATCGTAGTGTCGAATGGACAAAGAAAATCTCTCTCTTTTTACGTCCTACATTATATGTATTCTTTTACATATGTAAAATGCCGAAAATCTGAAACCACAACGAATTTTAAAACATCCTATCTCTAAGCTATCTAGGAGGAATCTGAAATAATGTTTGCACAATTCTACATAACATTTTTATATAGTCACAAAGGGGATATATGCATTTTGAAAGTAGCAATATATAATATATATATATATATATATATATATATATATATATATATATATATATATATATATATATATATTATTTATATATATATTTATATATATATATATATATATATATATATATATATATATTATATATATATATATATAATATATATATATATATATATAATGTATATATATATATATATATATATATATATATATATATATATATATACATATATATTAAATATATATATAATATATATATATATATATTATATATATATATATATATATATATTTTACATGTGTGCGTGTGTGTGTGTGTGTGTGCCTTTAATATCCAATTCGCTCTCCAGCTTGGAACAAATACAATTTCATGTATGTTAACTGAAGGGAATTTTGAGTTGACAATAAATTCGTCCTTTCGTGGATTCCGAACTAGCGGACAGAGGAGAAAATCAGGACCTCAGTAATGTTACCTACTTGGCCAGCAAGTGAGGTTGGCCGAGTCAGTAACTTCACTGAAGTATTGATTTCTCCACTGTCGACTGAGGAGAAATTATGCTTAACTAAAAATTCCCTTTCAGTTGACATGTGTGAAAATATGTTCATTTCTCCTCACACGGATTCGAACTAGTCGACAGTGGAGAAATCAGTACTTCAGTGACGTTACCGACTTGGCCAACCTCACTTGTTGGCCAAGTATGGTAACTTTACTGAAGTCCTGATTTCTCCTCTGTCCGCTGGTTTGAATCCACGAGAGGGCGAATTTATTGTCAACTCAAAAATTCCCCTTCGGTTAACATACATGAAATGATATTAGTTCCAATGTGGAGACTATATTCTCTGGATACTTTTCAAGTCTCAGGAGGCTTAGAAGGACACAGAGAAATTGTTCTTACTTCATTTACACTAGCGATACATACACAAGTATAAGATAACATATAGACAGAAGGGTAGACAGAGAGAGAGAGAGAGAGAGAGAGAGAGAGATAATAAAAAAAGAGAGAAAGAGTTGCGAGAAGCAACAGAACATCCATATGGTGAGGTTGTATGCCTTACCAGCCGTGGGGTAGAAAGGCTTCAAACATTAACACTTCTCCTCTACCCTCAAGACAAACTATATTTGTATGTTTTCTTATACTTGTGTATGTATCGCTGGTGTGAATGAAGTGAGAAAAACTTCGCTGTGTCTTTCTAAGCCTCCTGAGACTTGAAAAGAATCCAGAGAATATACAATCTACAATAAAATACAAAAAGACTACAATACACAGGTGGCCCTCAAATCAATAAAGACGAAAGAATAATAATGCCATTACAAAGGTGAAAGCTGAAAAAGGACAAATATAAAAGTACCCTACATTACTAAAATAACACAGGTATTAGCTAGCATTCCTGAAAATTAGATAGAGGTGATATCTAACCTGGCCGGGGAAATAAATAAAATGCAAAAGAATGGAAATGAAAATAAGAGTAATTCACGGACTGCAATGCCCAAATGACGTAAGTATTCTGACTTCCGATTACGTCGTTGACATAAGAGTATATCGACCGTCTTATTTTACCAAGTGTATTTTGTAGTCGGAAGACTAACGCCGATTTGTGAAGGGAGGTGGTTGAGGTGTACGTAGAGAGAAAGAATTGAAATAATTGTTAACGTCGAAAGTTTTCCTTTATTTTTAACAGCTCACTTATAAAATTCGTACTCTTTGACTACAAAAAGTTTTAATAACAAATAAAGGAATAATATCTTAGAAAATTTGATGTTTATTATGGGTTCGCTCTCACTGTGAGTTAAGAACATATCTCTACTGCATACGGTATTATGCATGGATTTCAAGTGATAATAAGGTAAACTGACAAAGCAAAATGAATACATAAATAAATAAATACGTAAAAACAAACTGCAATAAATGCTAAATATAAAACTACCTGTACAAGCTTCAATGTCCAAGGAGGATGGTTGATTAATCCCATTTCGGCGACAACCTCCGCTATGTTTGTTGTAAGCTGGTTATAATAACCTTTTTCTTGAGCCATATTTGGAAACAAATCGTCAATAAGGGACATGAATAAAGGTTCATCTTGATCTGTAAACAAAAAGAAGAGAAAATATGCTATTTTATAGATATAAATCATATTTCATTCAATGTCAAAATTTGGGGTTAATTTTACATTAAGTGACGTGTCACTGTATGACATATACCTTTTGACCATCAATTGACAGTGAAATTGAAGCCACTTTTATACCTAATAATGAGTAAGGAAAGAAACGGGATAAGGAGACGCTATTATCAAATATAAATGAAGCAAAATGAGTAAGGAAAGAAACGGGGATAGGTAGACACTATTACCCAACATAAATGAAGGCAAATAAGTAGGGAAAGAAGCGCGGATAAGAGAGAAGCTATTACCCAACGTAAATGAAGGAAAATGAGTAAGAAAGTAAACGGGGATTGGGAAACGCTATTACTTAACATATGTGAAGGAAAATGAGTAAGGGAAGAATTGGGGATAGGCAGACACTATTACCCAACATAAATGAAGGAATAATGAGTAAAGAAGGAAACGGAAACTGGGATAAAGGAGACACTATTATCCTACGAAAATTAAGGAAAATAAATAAGGAAAGAAACAGGGGTAGTCAGGCACTATTACCCAACATAAGTCAGGAAATTGAATAAGGAAAGAAACGGATATAAAGAGGCACTATTACCCAAAGTAAATGAAGGAAAATAGATAAGGAAAGAACTGGAGATAAAGGAGACACTATTACCCAACATAATTGAAGGAAAATGAATAAGGAAAGAAACAGGATGTAAGGAGACACTATCCTTGCTATGACCATGATTGATTTACTTGCATACTGGCCGTTGATATCCCAATGACTAGCTCGAAGGTGCACTGGGATTAGTTATTAAATATAATATTCGTGGGGTTGATCATAAACGTTCTAAAAGTTAGAATTCGAACATACAACAGAGCTTTGATCGTCAACTGTAATCTTATATTAAAACTAAACATTCAACTTACCGACAAGCTTTGAAAGGTTCATGTCCCTGAGAACTCTCATGACGATCGTCGCCTCTGAATCCTTGGGATTCGCTCTTTTAGAGGCTCCGAGAGTCCGGAGAACTGATAGAATGTTCCGTAATCCGAAGTCGTAGTGGACCTTAAACGTTAGGGAAGTGGAAATTCATCTTATCATAGTGTATAGAGGTCTTGGGTGGGCGATGAATATTTTAATAGGCGTGCTAGCTTTACCATAAATATTCTTACAAATGTATGTTACACCTTTGTATGTAGTCTTTAGTTTCACAAGTACATGCGAATAAAAGCAGTATATAGGTACCTATCCTTCTAAGGTATTAGTTTTTTATAATGTAATGCCAGAACTGCATGGCTTGAAAAGTAAAAACCATTGTGATAAGCTCTTAATAAAATTTAACTGTTCATTAAAAAAAACGAATGCTATTTTATTTAGTTAGCATCTTGAGCAATAGTAGTAACAGTAACAGTATTAGTTTGAGGAACAGTAACAAAAATGTGTTAGGAAACCTAATCCTTATCAGTTGACTGGCAGAGAAAGGATGCATCAGATCTGGGCTACAGAAAAGCATCGTGAAAATTCACCTGAGAACAAATATGGATTCGAGGTTTTATTTGTCATGTTTTTGATTAGATCAATGAACCCATTTGGCATTAAAGAGGGTGTCATTTACATCGTCAACTATTAGTCGTGTTTTATCATATTAATACAGATTTACACACACAAATGCTTGACCTTTCTTAAAGACAGACTGATAAATTGTCCCCAAAATGGCCCATTGGGGAAGACAGAATGTACACAAGTCATTTATTTCGCATTCTTTTCTCAAACACTACTCCTGCCTTTTCCCTGCTATTTCCCTGAAGCTTCTTTCATCCTGTTTTTATCCTTAGCTTCATCCTCTCCCTCTTCACTTAAAGTAAATCCTAAACAATCAAAATTTCTAACTATTTTCAAGCTACTACCACTTCAGACCCGATGTATCGGTTTGCGGGAATATCTCCAAGACTTTTAGTTGGACAATGATGACATTCTAACAATGTTTGCAACACCCACCCGTAATTAATAATGTTATAGGAGCTAGTCAAATTTCTATACTTTAGGAGTTTACTCTTATGATTTAAAGTTGTAGTTGGTCAGAACCGAAGCGCCTGAACGCAGGCTCCGATATGTCGACTTACTGCCCTTCCTTCGTCAGTTCCCTCCCTTCCTTACCAACAAGCTCCCATCATCCCCTTCGCAAACCCATCCCTTCCACCCCTTCTCTCTCTCGTCTGAATTACACAATACAACTGGAAAATATAAATACATACATTGTACATTATTATATCGCATGATTTTGCCACATTATATAAATGAAATGTGCATATCCCAACATTGTACTGACTGGTTTTTGGTAATGAGCTCCACTATGATGTTCAACCTCATTCTACTGTTTTGTCTAGGAATTGTCACGGGAAAATATATATTTTGATCTTAGATTGTAAGTATGAGTATGGTCGTTTTTCTGTACCTGTTATTCAATTGTTCGTATAATGTGATGAGATAGATAGGGCAATGGGCATAATTATTCTTCAATTAGATGGTGTCAGTAAAATAATGAAATAATTAATGTTACTTCTAAAATTAATAGATTATGATACACACAAGAATTCATAGATTTAATTTTTATTGTCATCGCTGTCAAGTGATAGCTCATCCTCACCATCACATCAGAAGCGACAATGACAAGTTCCATTTTGTCATGGGTATTGTCAGAGGACCTATAATCCTCCTCAAACTTCATAGCTCGCCGAATGCACCTTCACAAATGTAAAGTATTATTAAGGGGTAAAACAAAGATTACTTAGGTTTTTACACTTGGGTTTGATGATAGTTATCACTATAATTTCACTAAAAAATTATCATTGTTTTGCAATTGCTTGCATAAGGCTATACATAAAAAGTGTCATGGTTAATAATGACCTGTTAAGACTTATTTTCAGTGTGCCAGCTTTCCTTTCTTGGCTGAACATATTAGAAATTCGGAGTGCAATTACACATTTGCACATATTTGGGCACATAAGCAAATTGGCCATTGGAAGTGTGATTGTTGCACACCTTCAGTACCCAGCGATAAACCACTTTTTGCGATTGCATGCCGGTGAACATTTATAGTAAATTGCTCAGGAAAATTTACTATTCAAAACTGCAACCGAGCCATAACAGTCATGTACATTAAATACCAATTCATTATTATACAAACATTTCTATTCTTAAACTATTAAACAAAGTTACTATAGAATAACTATGTGTAAGAAATCTATTATCTCCGTGTGTGCAAACTGAAGAGAGAGAGAGAGAGAGAGAGAGAGAGAGAGAGAGAGAGAGAGAGAGAATTCTGAGAAATGGAGGGGGAAGAGGAGTGGGTAGGCGGGGGAGAGCCGGGATAAAAGGATTGGGAGCTTGCTTTTTTTTTTGGGGGGGGGGGGGGGGGGGTGCTGATAAAGGAAGGGCAGTAAGCGACTTACCGGAGCCTGTGATCAGGTGTTTGGTTTCCTGACTGATTACAACTAAAATCAGAAGAGTAAATCGGCGAAGTACATAGATTTGACTAACTTCTATAACATTATAAATTGCGGTGGGGGTGTTGTAAATGTTTTGTGAGAATGTCATCGCTGTCCGACTAAAAGCCTTGAAAGATATTCCTGCAAAACGATTTGCCACATGGTTCTGAAATGGACAGTAGGCCTCTTCTATCTTGTATGAATATCCTATCCCCCTCATGCTTACTGAATGACTTAGCCTTACCTCATACTCGATCTTGCCTTCATACTACCCCATTCAAGATATTCTGCTACTCTCTTATCCAGCTTTGCAAGGCATCGTTTTAGTGGTCATAAAAGGTAATGAAAGTCAGAAACGTGTTGCCTTTATGATACGGTAAACGATTACTAAAACTGAAAACGAAACAAAAAATGCCTAATATTGATCGATAAACATCCACTCCTGCAGGACCCAAATCCCCACCTACTAAATCTTTGCAGTAGTTATTGTTTAATCACTAGCTTGAGTTGTATTTGCACATATTGAACCTTCGTTTCAAGTATCATCGGCCAAAACCAAAGATAGTTGCACTTACTCCATACAAAGAAAATCATCAAAAGTACCTTCTTTCCACGCTAACCCTACATTAAGGGGTCCGTACCTGATGTGCCCTCTCCACTCTTCCCCTTCTATCATAGGCATCATCCTCCACAAAACCTCTTCTCTTCATATCTTCCTTCATTTATCTCGCCATCAAATTCTCTGTCTCCCTCTCGATCTTTTTCCTCTAACAGGTTCCTCCTCCAAAGGTCCTCTTCACTCTCTCCTCGCCCATTCATCTTCAACACTTGCCCATACCACCTCTGTAATCTTATTTATTTATCCAATGCTTAAGATATGTCAAGTTTTTATTCTTATGATCTTTTTTTTTATAACAAATCATTGTTAAAACTATCACCCTTACCACATCTTGGTAAATGATAAATGACGATGTCAATAAAGCTAAAATAAAATTTGCCAAACATCTCTGCTATTAAAAGAGAATGGATTCACTGTGCGGTATAACATTACCATGACAAAGACGACAAAAATCAAAGGTGAAAAAGAAGGAACACACACACACACACACACACACAATATATATATATATATATATATATATATATATATATATATATATATATATGTATATTATATATATATATATATATATATATATATATATATATATATATATATATATATATATATATATATATATATACATATATATATATATATATATATATATATATATATAATATATATATATATATATATATATGTATATATATATACATATAATAATATATATATATATATAATATATATACTATATATATAGGACTGGTAAAAATGTTCTGTAACAACAGAATTCCACTAATAAAAGGAGGCCATAAAAACACCAAATGTAGAGAGAAAGTACTATATTTCAGAGACTGTCTGTCTCTCTCTTCAGGTATATGAAGAGAGAGACAGCAGTCTCTGAAAATATAGTACTTTTCTCTACATTTTGGTGTATGGGCTCCTTTTATTAGATATATATATATATATACATATATATATATATATATATATATATATATTATATATATACACACACACACACACACACACAATAAGATTAGTTATGATAATACCTGTTTCGTTGAGCTGTTCTTCGCCATACTTATAGAGGGGTGAAGGAATTTCCGAGCCAGCGTAATGTTTTCTAAAAACCCACAGGAAGCAAGTTTGACGCGAATGATGATCTGCCGATCGGGGGACCATCATGGCTACGTTGCGAAACTGGATCTTCAAGTTCTCCGGAAGCTCTTGACGACCATGATAACCCAAGTTCTGTCATTCAACAGTGAAAATCGAGATGTGAGTCGTTACCAGCTTTTGCTCGGTATCACGAGATTACACTACCCGTAACAGTCCGAAGGGCAGTCGAACTCTTGTAAGGGCGAAAGATTTGAGAAAGAAAGGTATAATATTTACAGTGTGTGTTTGCGGTTACTGTGCGTCACATGTGATTTTGCCTTTCAAGACTTATTATCTCTTGCCATGCAAGTTCAACTGCGCCACGATTAAAATGGATTATTGAATCTTCACCTGTAAGGGAGTAGGTGGTCGATGTTCTTTTCAAGTACTCGATTATGGTTTTCTAAGTCATGAGCATTGTCAACAAGTGAAGAGGTAAGAGTGAAAAACATCTCTGGTATCTGTAAACTGCATAGTCTACAAACTTTACAAATCATTATTGATGCACAGTATCTTTTGCACATTATATATTTGCTACTGACTGAAAAAAGAAATTGAAGAGAATACTGGGTTTACCAGTGCAATGGGTCACATTCCACAGAAAAAAGTTGTGTACAGTACATCAATTTTTCTTTTAGAGCTACAAGACTAAACCTACCACGAAATGCTCAACGGCTCCTCGACGATGCATTATAGCCAACCTATAAGAATTTGAGAGAATGTTATTACAACAACGTAGATTTCCTGTACATATATACAAAACATAATAATAATAGTAACAATAATAATATAATAATAATTATAATAATAAGCAAGGAAAAAAGGATAAGTAGAAAGTGGTCAAGAGAGGATGTCTAATCCTATATCTCTCTTTTCATTCAAAAGCTGGCCATTTTATGTACAAAAAGCTCGAACTATTAGAGTCTCTATGTACAATATATATATATATATATATATATTATATATATATATATATATATATATATATATATAAATATATAAAGAAATAAACTGTACATATAATCTACTGTGTATGTACAAGGATGTAAGTTATAAAGGAGAGTGGGTAATTGGCAAGACTGGAATAGACAAATTTCCACAACTGAATCCATATAAAAAAAATATTTGAATAGGTTGCAAATTTCTTAAAGTTATTTATGCACAGGTTACAAAGAAATTAAAAAGAAAGACAGAAAATTCGGTGTATGGTCATCAGTCTGCTAAATGTTATTCTCAGTTAACAGGAACTGATTACCTTCAATTCTCAGTGTCTCCTTGGTTAAAT
>NC_061102.1:45370194-45372694 GCF_015104395.2 Macrobrachium nipponense | reverse complement strand
GCAAGCGGTGATGCTCTGACTCTCGACTCGGCACCGGGAGTAACTCATTTGTGATCAAAGCGTCTGGGAAATTAACTATTTCATAAACACATAAATGATTTGTAAATGCTCTCGCGGAGACTAGATAATAAAAACTTTATAAAACACCGGCAGAAAATGGAAACAATTAAAGATCGTTGAGGCCCCATCCCGCATGGGGGCATTCTTCCCTCCCACAAGTTATATTTCTATTCTCTGGCCCAAATGAAAAAATCACTTATTGACAGTTCCGATGCACAAAGATCAATTTTTCCGGTCGACGACTGAAAAAAATAAGTAAATAAATGAATAAATAAATAAATAAATAACACCTTACCGGAGATAAAAATAGACTGAGTTGGGGTTGAGTATCATGTCAATGCTAATAAATGGACCAAAATCTTCCCAAAGATTATGTTGTTCTCCAACAGGTTATAAGACGAAAGACTTCTCTGCCTTGTGGGAGTTTTCAAATAATTTTGATTATTTGCTCTTTCTTTAATTTTTCTATATATAAAATCCCAAAAAATCTTATCACCAAGGGAGGAAGAGATAAATTAAAATTTTGGCTGTTTTATATAATTTCAGGTTCAAAATTAATTATCACTCGAGTATGCGATAACTCCGCAATAATACATTTTGTAGCATTATACATATTTTTATGAAGATTAACATTTACATTGTTGCTTTTGACATAAGAACTCAGGACTTAGTAGAAGAAATAAATGCAAAATTTGTATTATCGTCTACGAAGGTTCACAATTACACTTCATGTTTCTTAAGCTCTTATTCGTGCAAAATGGAGGGAAAAACAAAAAAAAAAAAAAAAAAAAAAAAAAAAAAAAAAAAAAATTATAAACCTACTATCACATTAAGGCCGCCACTAACGTTCAGGTTCAGTTATGCATGCGCAGTTTTGCCTGCACAGTCAACGAACGTTATTGTGAACAACCTGCGCAGCTTTTCTCGCCTGCCTGCGCAGGCAAAATAGGGCGTTAATGTGAACAGCCTGCAGAGTTTTCTTCACCTGCACAGTCGGCCTGTGCAGGCAAAACTCAATGTTAATGTGAAGAACCGGCACAGTTTTTGTCGCCTGTGCAGGCGGCCTGTGTAGGTAAAACTAAACGTTACTGTAAACCAGCTGTACAGTATTTCTCGCCTGCACTGTCGGCCTGTGCAGTCAAAACAGAATGTTAATTTGAAAAAAACTGCACAGTTTTTCTCGCCTGCGCAGGCAGACTGTGTAAGCACAAGCGAACGTAAATGTGAATAAACTGGACAGTTTTTCTCGCCTGCGTAGGCGGCTTGTGTTGGTAAAACTGCACGAAATGTAAACTCCCTGCGCGGTTTTTCTTGCCTGTGCCGGCAGCCTGAGCAAATTGCTCATCTCAACCGATTTGCCTCCGGCCAAACGGCTACGCATGCGCACTTTCACATTAATGTGGGGAGGCAGCCTTTTAGGCTCTGTTGGCTTTGAGTCTCCCGACATATCGATGATATGTACCAGGTCAGGAAAAACAGAATGTAATAATAGTTTTTACTTAAATAATGATGCATCGCCTTTACTTTTTTTCATCGTTAATATGGATGTCCGAATAATTATATTTTATATTTGCAATTTTCCACAGGAAATGAAAGATAGTTGTGTAAATGAAATCCGAAAGTAGCATCATCATTCCTATATGTCTTACACATTTCACTGAAATCTAGATGAATGAGACGTCGCTCGGGGAACTAATACTCTGAAAACTATCGTAACAGATCAAGCCTATGAATCTTTATACGTAGTGACTAACCATATATGCAAGTCCGTTTTTAAATGAGAATAAATATTCATTATTGCGAAATACTGTAAAATAAGAATAGGATGATTATGCCTCATGTATAGAAATCACTTTTAAAATTAGAATAAAATAATATTCTGCTGCCTGATAAATACAAATAATGAAGGTGTTAGACTGTATATTTCATTTGCTTACATAAAATGCCAGTTTTTTTAGAAATAAAATAGGATTAAGCAACACACAAATGAAACAAAGGAATAGTAGTAAACTATGGATGTTCACTCATTGTAGCACATATTAAGAAAAGTCATTCTTAAAATGAATACAATTAACCAAACAAAAACTTCTTTCAGTTTTCTTCTGAAGATTGAAAAAGAAACCCACAAATTCAATTTGTAACTTGTTTACTTCTAAGTATTTACATTTAGTTTTTACTCCACACTCGAGTACTTTCAGGCCCTTCTGTGGCCCATTCTCAAGAGATGTTGGGATGTTAGCCTGGGTCAAGGCCCAGCAGTCTTCTGGAACTTCTTCTCGTTTTGTGCTGTCATTTATGCGATGGCTGTTCTGGTTTTCTTGAGAGTTGCCAATCCCTCTTGTCGCTCTGATATCCTGAGCTGATGGTCAATGGGATTCACCCTTGTGGTAAGGGTGTGGTCACCGTAAGTCTGTTGGGCAGGAAACCTAATCTCCAGGTC
>NC_061102.1:45340194-45360194 GCF_015104395.2 Macrobrachium nipponense | reverse complement strand
AAATTCGAGGGCCGTTTCTAATTGGGCCATAACCCCTCTCCTCAATTTTTTTTAACTTTCGGAGTTGACATCTAAGTAGAAGCGTTTTTTTTTTAGGTACAAACAGGTTCCTCATAATAAAGGGGCAATAAGGCACCCTCAGTAGTAAGGGGGGTGACACCTCCCCCCGGGAATGAGGCTCAAAGGGTTCCCCACAATATTAGAAGACAGGAGACCTACATCCTTTCGACTTAAATGGGAGAGGGGGTTATAGCTTACCTACCCCGAACTTGATAGCAGGGGGCGCTGCCCCCTTTGGGAATTAGGGCCCAAAGGGTCAAAGATGGACGTATTGCATAAAAATTTGGTACCATGAATTAATTTAAATGACTACAAATGCATTCAACATCAATATCAAGGTTAAACTATAGGCTGTGTTTTATCAAGGGCTGTTGAAGGGGAGTCTCGCAATGAAAATCTTTTCCGAGCAACCTGTTGCAACATGTATGCGCCTGCCATCGGCCAACGGTGCCTGACTGACCCAGTCAGTAACGCAGTAGCATTGGCTAATGAAAGAAGTACGCACAGGTCATTTAGAAGTGAATATGCATTTGATTACACGTCCGAAGGACAGGTACACCTTCTTGTATACATATAAAATAGTCCAGGGTATACGGCTGAAGTTCATATACAAATGGTTGGAAAACTGGTAGTACAATGCGTACGAGGATATATGTAGGTAATATCATACAATATACAACTGAAAAATTAAAGTTTTAAAACTGGTAACTATTATGCTTACAAGACTGTCAAAGATATCTCGCTGATGTATGTGAATTGTGATGAGTGTTTCGTACTTCGTTCTCTGCACTTGCTCAAGATCTCTGGTGGTCTGATTGATGAGGAGATTCAGAAGGTCCAGGAAACGATTGTTCATGTCAGGCATCACTCTTTTGTCTGCTCTGGCTTGTTGCAAAGCCAATTCCGAGTCGCGAGTCCAGATCATCTGCAATCCTAAGATGCCTACCTAGAATGAAAAAAGAAATGGAGACTAAAGAAAAAAAACTATCTATATTTTTTTATAATTAGCAAATATTTTCTGACGATTATGCTCTTAGGATAAAAATATTACTGTTTTAACAATAATGACAATGAATTCTTTATACTATATATATTAGACAACGATAAACCATAATAGTTACCTGCGCAGGAAATTGCTCCAAGAATCTGAGAACATTGAGGTCAGGATCTTGAATGACATGGTGCGACTGTCTAATTATCCCATGGACAGATTGCTGGCACATAATCAGGAACTTGTTAAGCCAAACCTCCACACTACCTTCAGCCCTTGTGGGTTTTTCAAGCTGAGTGAGGAAGAGAGCATAAGCTGTCAATATGTACAAAATAATAGCTAGCATATACCATAGGCAAAAACGAAATAGACAAAGTATTTTCTGTTTCATATGAACAATTACCTGTACAATTTCCCCCCGGAGGAAAGAAATGGCTGTGATCCGATCATAGTCATGCTCATGGAAGCGTACAGTTTTTTGTATTATCAAAAATGGACATTAGGTGAGCCTGGATCGTGTGAGAATCTGACGCTTGCCCCAGTATTTCAAGCAAGGCAGGATCAGAGACGAAGAAGAAGCGAGGGAACATTAACCTCTTCTTCTCCAAGTACCTGCAGACAAGAAGCTCATTATTTAGTGTTTCAGAATTATGCATACTCAATATACACAATTCAATATTTTAGGGACAAGAATAATGTGAAATGGAAATCTTTTTATACATCATGGCATCTTTGTTAAAAAAAAACATCTACCTCTACACTTCTGGAAGACTTCAGACTCACTGGTCACAATGGAGAATTCCAAAATCTATTAAATGAATGGAACATGATAACTAACCATATTAGTATTTTCGCTTCTGTATATTTTTTTCTTTTTTTTTTTTGCGGGGGTGGGGTTGCTCTTTACGATTTCAACCATTTTATTTACAATTCTTACGTCCGAGATAAGCTACTTGTTTAAATGTTACATAAGCAGCATAACAACAGACGAAAAAACGTAAATAAAATCAAAATGGTAAATGCCCAGAAAAAAAGTACAAAAGCGAAATAACTAATAAGTCTAGGGATGCGCTGCTAATTTCCTTACCAAAAGGTATTTAAAGGATTGAGTTTCCATTCGGTATAAAGCTCCATTCATTAATAGCTTTTGGCTCTCTACATTGTGGCAGGTTAGTTTTTACATGTCTTGTGTGACAGTCATTCTGTCTGAGGTAACTCATTTATTTCCATAGTTTAACTTTGAGACAGCCAAAAATTAACTTCTTTTACGTCTTGTGTGGCAGATATTTTGTCTGAAGCATCTAATTTTCCCTCCATGGTCTAAAGCTAAATTTTAAGACGGTCAAAAATTAACTCACGAACTTCGGTAAGTTCGAAGGAAAAATCATTCATACACTAATAAACATTAATATAAATTATTGCACAATAAAGTTGATATTAATTTATGAAAAATGAAATATTTGCCGGAATATAACTTACAATTACTTTCTATTTTACAAGAACACCCTTCAAACACACACACACACACACACACACACACACACACACACACACACACATATATATATCTATTATATATATATATATACTATATATATATATATATATATATATATATATATATATAAAAAACCGCCACTGTACGGGAGAACTTTGTGAATACAGAACATTTTTTCTCTACATCCCTTTGAATTGTTTTTGTTGTGTATAGCATGAGTACTATCATTGAAAATACTTTACTTTCCTATGAATAGTTCTGTCTTGAATTCATTGATTTAGATAAACATGATATATACGTAAGGTCATGTACCCGGCACTTATCTGATTAAAATGGTGACAGAGAGAGAGAGAGAGAGAGAGAGAGAGAGAGAGAGAGAGAGAGAGAGAGAGAGTTTGGTGGAGGTGGTTTGTGCGATGTTGACGTTGGTGTGCGTGGTGTTGGTGCTAACAAACACCTGATATAATTAGTATCAAACGTCATTAAAACTGACTTTATAACGAAATACGTCATCATAAGATAACGAAGCAGCCGCCACAAAGAATTCCAAAGGTAAAAACGAAGAAAAAGCGAACGAATTTATAAGGAAATTCACATCTCAATGAATGAAAATGGAAGTACATATCTTGCACATCGGACTTAGCCAGCAGCTGCTAATATGCTTTCGCAGATCGGGAAGTTGTTCTTGGCTTTGGAAAGTAAATCTCTACCTATAGAAATGATCAATATAGGTTTCAATATTGATTTTACTGAAGATATTAACAACTGCAATTTGACTTAAATTTTTATTTTAAAAAAATGAATATAGAGGATTTAGTGTTGCAGGTTAAACATACGTCTGACAGCGCCTGGAAGAAAACCTGGAGCGATCAGGCGAAAAATTACCATTAACCCATAAACCACCAAAAGCAAAACCTGACGGTCTATGTATATCTGTCACAGAGGTAGGGGTTTCATTTTGTTATGACCTTCCTGTGGTCACGTAGGGCTGCATGCCAAATTTGCCTGGGTCTGTCAAAACAGTTTGGATTTCTGTAATGGATAAACGAAAAAAAAAATTAAACATTTCACTCTAATATATATATTATATATAGTATTATATATTATCTATATATAAGTCATTTCCACATTACCGTGATTCATATACATACATCGAGCTACAATGTCCTTTAATATCTAATTCGCTCTACCACGGAATTGATATATTTTCATATATGCTTAACTGAAGGGAATTTTTTTTTTTCACGATAATAGATTTACCTAGTCCCGGGCGCAAACCTAGGAAGACATTCAAATCCAGGAACGTCAGTGAAGCTTTTACCTACCCCACCACCGCGAGAGGTAGAGCGAATTAGATATTAAAGGACATTGTAGCTCGATGTATGTATATATATATATAATATATTATATATATATATATATATATATATATATATATATATATATATAATATATAATATATATAACTATATATATATATAAATATATATCTGGTAAAACTGTTCTGTTATAACAGAATTCCATCTAATAAAAGGGCCCATAAAAACGCCAAAAGATAGAGAGAAAATACCATATTCTAGAGACTGCTGTCTCTCTCTTCAGGTAGATGAATGAGAAAAGTTACAGAAAAGGTGTATTTATACCAAGAGATCCATCCACGGTTAAGCCAATTTAGGTCACTCCCACTGATAATCCTTCTTTAGGCGGATCAAAGAAGGATTAACAGTGGAAGTGACCTAAATTGGCTTAACCGTGGATAGATCTCTTGGTATAAATACCACCTTTCCTGTAACTTTTCTCATTCATCTACCTGAAGAGAGAGACAGCAGTCTCTAGAATATAGTAGAGGAGACCGAAGCTAGTTGCATACAGGGGTAGGTTGATACACTGTCAATATCTTCATCATACAGAAATAGTTGGCGCCGAGTTTCTTCACACGATTAGGCGTCAGCATCAGCCTTATCCTCGTTGAGTGAAAAACAAGTTGATCACCCGTTCTAACAAAACTAAAGCGAAAAAAAAAAAAAAACTCGTTTTTTAGATACTCTGAGTAAATATTTTGACTTTTTGTATTTTTTCATAGACCTTAATGAAACTCTTGTTCATGAAAAATAATGTGATTTTTAAGAATAGCTGTCTTTATGCTTCATATGATTAGACTCATTTTCCCATAATTGAAACAAATGAATGGCAAAATTTATGAGAAGTAAAATAATTCGCTCGGGGCTAGTTTTTTTTATTACAATCATAAACAAATTACCCGCATAATATATAGTTTTTGTATTTGGTCGTCCAAAGAAAATCCATAGGATACACCTATGTTGTATAACCTACAAAAAATAAGTAATGAAACCAAAGCAAATGATGAAAGTCCGTTACAGCCTACTGAAGTCTGCATAGGCTACATGATACCTACCTGTGAACCTCCTCAAGACCATCTAACTCCCCATTACATAACAAGCCTTTGAAAATGATTCCAGACCCTGTTACAAGCACAAGCAAGGATTGTTTAGATATGCCTTACATATAAACAAATCACCTCCTTCTATAAAGACAGAAGATATCAAACCCCCAGAGGAGCTACGACCTTTTAAAAAGGCCAGCCCTGGAGAGACACAAAGATGCAGAAAAGGTAGATGAAACTACAGACGCAAAACGAGGATTCACAAAGAAAAAGGTTCAAGAGTAAAACCAGTAAAAGGAATCTGAATAACAAAAGGTTTCTGAAGTCTGGTGGAAATACAGGGAAAAGGAACACTGAAGATTAGTGGTGAAATGGCCAAATACAGCCTCAGGGGAGTAATGGGTGCAATGCATCAAATGCAAAGTTTAGGAGTATGAACGCTGCACAAATGAAATTGCTCATTATGTATATATGTGATCTGTGTACAATGAAGTGTTAACTGATTTCCTTTGTTTTTTAAAAGATGTGATTCTTTTTATACTTTGTAACAATATACCCATGAGCTGTAACAACTTACCCCGCATATGGGACAAGTTGTATACAAAAAGGCTTTCTGCTATTTTCTATTATATTACAGGAATTAAAAAGTATATAACCTTTTTGTTACATGGGTATGATAACACATATAGTAACCTTTCCACAGCATAAACTTATTTGTTTAAGTTTCCTTTCATCAGAATATTGATTGATTAGAGGGGTTAAAAAGTTGTAAAATTGTAACAATTAGCCCCAGTCTCCCCTATTTTCTCTACATTTTGACGTTTTTATTGTCCTCTTTTGTTATATATATATATATATATATATATATATATATATATATATATATATATATATATATATATGTGTGTGTGTGTGTGTATATCTATATAAAGCTACAAATGTCCTTTTATATCCAATTCGCTCTACCTCGGAATTAATATATATTCGTGTATGTTAACTGAAGGGAAATTTTTTAGTTGATGATAATTTCGTCTTCCGGTGGATTCGAACCAGCGGACAACAGAGGAAAAATCAAGGACTGCAGTGACGATATCGACTCTGCCAACAAGTGAGGTTATTAGCTGATACCGATTCCCAGTTTACAAAATCTCTGTCGAACTCAGGTATTTGTAATTAGAATTGATATCCAACACCCACTGCAATGTTAACCAAGTCTAACGTTTGCCGCACGAAGCCATATTATGTCACTGCAGTCCTGATTTCTCCTCTGGTTGTCTGCTGGTTCGAATCCACGGGAGGACGAAATTATTATCAACTAAATAAATCCCCTTCGGTTAACATATATGAAAATATATTAATTCCGAGGTAGAGCGAAGTGGATATTAAAGGATATTGTAGCTTATTAGCATTAAATAAAATATGTAATTATATGTGGTGTTATATATTATATATGATATAATTATAATATATATATATTATATATAGTATAATATATATATAATCTATATATAATATATTATATGTGGTGTGTGTGTGTGTGTGGTGTGTTGTGGTGTGTGTGGGTTACCGTATATATACATAGCCTTTGCAAAACAATCGAAGAGCAAGGTGTATTCGGATATACTCTAAAATGGCTTATCTGGTGGTAGAATTGAACAAATCAGAGTTGATCGTTTACCCTGACAGACTTTTCTGGCAAAGTTCCAGCTGATCCTGCAAATGAGGCAATAACTGCTTCAACATGTCATCTCCTACGCAGCACGTCACGACATTCGGATTGTCATGAGCCCTGCCCATTATTTGTTGCCAATTTTTATCAATGACGTAGAATCTGCAAGGAAATAGACGTTTTAGAATCGTTCTTAGAACTACAAATCATATTAGAAAGGCGTTCTTAAAATATCGCATCTATATTCTGTTTAGATGACCGTTTTCATTTAATCCTATACTGGAAACTGCTGCGAAAGTAACAAGAATGACAATGATAGCGAAGGTTGCTATTCACCTAGGAGAGATTTGTACCTTTTAGCCTCCTTGGGAAGTTGCTTGGCAATGTCGCCTCCTACGAAAACTGCTTCCAAATAAACCCATAAGTTCTGGACGAAGAGCCACCGTTCCAGGATCTCATTCGTATTGGAAAGATCGCTGACCCATTTCTGAATTTGCTTTCGAAATGGAGCGTTGTACCTGATAGACCAACAACTAACTGTCTTTGTATTATCAGTAACCAACGTTTACTAGCTGCTGTACAAAGTATCATATCAGTTAACCTTGACGCTGTCATACCCTGAGAGAATACTACTTCTTTAGAAAAAAAAAAAATGCTTACCAAAAAAGGTCAATCTTTACCCCTCCCACGATAACAAACGAAGCATACACAAATTGGCATATATGCATATTACTTCATCATGAAAACAATAAGGTATACTACCTATTTGAGAGGAGAGATCCAAGCACCATCAAGGAATCCTCTAATTGCGATATCACCTCAGCAGTTGTGTCTCCTCGAAGCAATAATTCTCCCTGTTCTTGTTCTGAAGACGGAAAATGTCAAGTCATGCGTAGCCCATTCGTTTGTGACATTTCTTAGTTTAGCCTCTATGTCTTTCTCCTTTACAGCAGATATACAGATATCCTGTAAAAACCATTAAATAAAAAAAGGTTTTCGCAATTACAAGTTGGTATCAAGAGATATCTCTCAAATCATCGTTTTAAACCTGAAATATATAGAACTACTTCACCTACTTCCTCCACCGAGTGCACATTGGTTTGCTGTAAATTCAAATACTATAAAAATAAAATGGATTGATACTAAAATATACAGTATTTTACAGGAAGCAACCCCTGAAAATGTAATGTACAACAGAAATGACAACTTAAGATGCATGGGTAAATCGTTTAGGATAAAACAGAAAAATGTTTATTGTTACAGCCAAGGTTTCGTACCTCAATGTCTTCTTTGAATTGGAGCAGTGGAGTGTCCATGATATTTCTCAAGCAGAAGTTCTCGCTGTCTACCTCTAAGGGTCTGCTAATGACCTCAGCAATACGCTGCCAGTGCCTTGGTTTCATGGCCTTATTAGACATGAGCTCTAACAAAGGGCACATATCGTTAAAGTCGTCAATCGTTTCTTTAAGGTATTGAAGGCTGGCCATTCTTTTAACCCCTTTGGCAGTTTACGGCATCTGTGATAGAAATTAAGGCATTAAATAGCATTTGGCCACATTCCCTTAAAATATATACTAGATCCGAATTCGAAATAAGAAGAAAGAACCATCTGGTAAGATTCAATAGAAAAGCTAACGAGGGACTCTGGAATGGTAGTCTCTTTTAGCATTTCTAGCACTGAATATTTATATATATATAATATATATATAATATATATATATATTTTTTTATATATATATATAATATATATATATATATATATATATATATATATACAATCTACTGGTCACCTTTTACCAGAGATGTATGCAGTATTTTTTAGCCACAATGCCTCTTAACTCTTTGACTTTCTTAACATTTTGGAAGAGCTTCTCACTACGAAGCCTGGAACCAAATAAAGATAAATGAAGAAATGCTGATGCCCGGCCGAGACTCAATCTCAGGTAGCATTATCAAAATGAGGTAACGATGTCTACTGGTCTTGAATATTGAAGACGGGTATAAATCTATTCCAACTGATGATATATATATATATATATATATATATATATATATATATATATATGGTATGTATATATATGTATAGTATATATATATATATATATTATATATATATCTATATTAGATATATATATATGTATATATATATATATATATGTATATATATATATATATATATATATATATATATACTATATATATATATATATATATATATATAGGTGTGTCTGTGTGTGTGTGTTTATGTTTGTGGATTTTATGTACATTTTTCAGCCTAAAAACGCAGTTAAATTATTATATAAATCCGTTATGGTGGGTGAAAGATGGGTATTTCCCAGCCCCAAGTAAACTACATCTGAAATCAAACAGATATAAGTATGAATGTGGGGATTAAACTTATACTTTTTTTCGTGGCCAGGTAATTATCGTTACTGTGATCCAGGATCAGGTCTGGGCTGCACATAAATATATCTTCATTTTCTAATTTGAGGAAATTCAGATGCTATGAGAACACACACATTTACTACATACATACATACAGACATATATATATATATATATTCTATATATATATATATATATATATATATTTTCTATATATATCTATATTATATATATATAACATAATACTCGAGTGAAATGGCCAAGTCCTATCAAAGTTCAGCCCAACATCATGTTAAGTAGTTCTTAAGATTTTAAAGTTCCTCCGATGAGCTTACGATTCTTTCGAAAGGCCACACAGGTGTTGCAGAATCTTAATAAGAAATTGCATATTTCTATCTCATCATTAACAATCTCAGATATCACAAGGGACAACGGTCTCTCCTAAGTTAGGCCTTAACGAAAAGCTACAAAAGCCAAGAAGTTCACATCAAACAAAATAAATAAATAAATAATTAAATAAAATTGAAAGAAGGAAGTTGTACGAAGATTGCGGACCTGTTCTGGAATTCCATAAGTTCATTGTTGATTTCTTCAATGTTGACGTCAACCCAGGCGATGTCGTAGTAAGAGGAGACCCGGTCGATGACGTCATTGTAAAGTTTATACAACTTTTGAAGCAAGTTAAGTTCTTTTCTGATCTGGCCAAGTTCAGGAAATTCAGAACGTGGAAGTCTGAAAAGCTCCTCTCCCACAGAGTAACTAGAGTGTTTCCTCCACAGGGTGTCGAAACGATTCTTGAAAATAAGAAAAAGAGCATTCGTAATAAGATAAGGGCGATGGTACTTTTCACATTTTAGTGAATCAGTGCACAAGTTTGCTTCATATACGAAGGCCGTTTCTGATAATGTATGGAATTTGCCTAGTCTATCTCATATTTGACTGTCATCAGAATCATTTTAAAGATACATAAGCATGCATTTTATTAGAGTAACGTTTGTACAGTTACTCTTATAAAATATTTAAGTACTATCCTTACTAGGTGCAATCTAACTTGTAAAAGGGAAAAGGTAAACCAAGGCTGTCTTCAGTGAAAGTCATAATACTACTGTGAAATAAGCTCTCATCGGGAGAATGAGACAGTATCCTTTCAATTATAATCCATATATTATAAGGCCCTTTTTGTATAATCGAGTTTTAAACTGCAAAAGAATATTACGAAGGGAAGACTTAAAACTTTTGGCAGTTTTATAATGATTTCTACAAGCACCGATGAGCGCAGCAAAATTCTGTTTGATGAATGGATAATACAATTCTTTATCCACTTACAAGAATAATTGTTTCGTATTTATCAATGCAGATTAGACTGATTGTTGCCAAGTAATCAATGCCATTATTTTATTGATTGTTATAATGTAAAATGTTACCAAACGCTCCACCACCCAACGAAATTAAATAGCATATACAATACTAAATAGTGTTTTGGCAATAGTCAAAAACTCTCACCAGTATCTTTACAATCCTTAAAACAAAATTCAATGGGATCGCTGGCTTTATATTGTACAGGTATAATTTGAACTATAATAAAGCAGAGAACAATAAGATTGATGTGTATTTGTCTGTATTAAGCAAAATAAAGTTAATCTGACTTTGGCTTCCAAACCAACTTGTTCCTCGTGCCTTTGTTTCAGTTGTTAATCAAAATCACATTTCCCTAACAACAGGTATAATTAGTTACAAGGTTGAATCAACCCTGATTTCAGTACTTTTACAGAGAAAACTATGTAATCTTTAGGAGTTGACCATAACTCAAAAATAAAAGCGAATGGTTAAAAGGTATCAGAGGTATTCATTACCTCTCCAATAGACATTACCTGCGATACAACTAGTCTGTCTGAAGCCTCTTGTGGCGGTAGGCCAGGAACCATAGGACCCTGTGTTCTGTAATCATTCACAAATTTATCGCAGTCCTTCTTGAAAGTTGCCACATTGTGAATAAGCTCATTCCTGTTAAAAATAGAAAAAAATACCAATGAAAAAACCAGATACGAGAAGAGATGGAGGAAGAGAAAGGTGGGAGAGAACGGAGAAGAGACCGGGAGGAGAGGAGTAAAAACAGAGAGAGAGAGAGAGAGAGAGAGAGAGAGAGAGAGATAGAGAGAGAGAGAGATTAGGATATATACTATACATGTGACTAAATTTAGTTCATGGTGTGTTAATGATACGGTCTCTGATCTGAGAACCTAACTTACATCTACACATTCAAGTCCTAGTCTGTATCTTTCTGGTATTTCCGTGAACGTGTAGCATTATGTATATGCCAACTGTTTCGCATTTTAGTTTAACATATGTTTTTTATAATTTTGTTGTTGTTGAAAAATTGCATTTTTACCTATGGTAACATATACATTAATTTCTTTGGAACTTGACATATTAACAGGGCCGAACAATTCTGTCAGAGGTAGGAAGGATGACAGTGGTTAAAAAAAAATGTTCTAAGTTGTGATAATTTTTTTTTGGAAATTATTCTAGTCTATATTTTATTATTATTACCTTATTGACTAAATATTGCAGCAAACTTACTTAGGTAGAGGAATATATTATTATTATCTACATTATATATAATCTTGCACAAAAAACAGACTCACTAATAAATAAATATTCAAGTCCACAAAAAAATACATATAAATGTCCATTAATAAACAACCGAACTCAAGTAAAAACACAAGAATACCACTCCCAAAATATACTATAATCAGCTCTTATAGTAATTTAATACCTCATATATATAACTATAAAGTTCTACCATATTACCTTCATATAAAAAATGTTTACAATGTCGGAATTATAAACAAGTTGGAATACTTCACCTCGAATGTGACAACTTAGAGGGCAATACAAGAGTACCAACGTGCTCTGCATCCTGTACCTGACGTTCTGTACAAACACATTTACTCATTTCATGAGGGGTCCAACTTCACCTTCCTAATTAAATTTTTAATCTATGAGAATCAATCTTATCCATGTAAAAGCTTGTCTTTTATAATCTGACACATATATTTCCCCTTTATATACACTGATTGTAAGAGTCACTTATTTAGTTTTGTCCTATATTGCGACATACTTCGTAGTATTTACAGGTTTTATTTCTTATTAGTGACCCAATCGTTTTTCCTAAATGATGGTACACCATTTCCTTCTCTTACACATCTTATAAAAAAAACTGTAACCTGGCGTGTTGATCCACCTACACATTTCCAATACAAAATAAAACGATCCCTCTAAATTCACACGATTCATCTTAGACTTGAGGAAACTGTTCCGTTCTTACTCAGTTTCATATTGCACAGTGTTTAAATCCTAGTTCTACTAAACATAAAGGTAGAAGTCATATTGTTCATAAACTACCAAGTATCGCTAAATTCGTTTAAATATGTTTCCCGTAAGTCTTTTCTATACTTCGAACAGTAGAAGTCAGCCAGCACCGCAGTGTATAACTATAGCTGGTTCACTTAAGGTAGATTCTTGGGTGAGCCTTACGCCTACGAGACGTTTGTTTGGCGACCGCTGACTGGCTGGGAGCTGCCTACCTCCGGTACCAGCCAATCAGCGGCCGCCAAACAAACGTCTCGTAAAGCATAGGGCTCATCCAAGAATCTACCTTAAGTGAACCAACTGTAGGATGGACATCACAGCAGCATGAAAAACCTTAATTTTATAAGGGAACGGTAAGGTTGTGTTTGCAGCATAAAATATGGAAAACTTGTTAACCAATGACGAAGATGATTTATCATGTGAATCCATTATATATGTATATATATATATATATATATATATATATATATATATATATATGTATACATATATATATATATATATATATATATATATACATGTATATATATATGTATATATATATATATATATATATTATATATATATATATATATATATATATATATACTATATATATATATTATATATATATATATATATATATATATATATATATATATATATATATATATATATATATACATATATATATATATATATATATATATATATATATATATATATATATATATATAATATATATATCATTCGAGCTACATATGTCCTTTAATATCTAATTCGCTCTACCTCAGAATGACATATTTTCATATATGTACCGAGAGGGAATTTTTAGTTAATAATAATTTCGTCCCCCATGGGATCGAAACCACCGTCCAGTTGGACGGGGAACGAAATCAGGAACGGACAGTGACGCTACCGAGTCTGCTAGCAGAGAGGCTATAAGTTTATATCGATTCTGACCATTACAAATCATGGCTGATCTCGGTGTATTCGTAATTAGAATCGATATGAAACTCCTCAACCATGCTAGCCGATTCGAGCGTTTGACCCACGCAGCCTTTTTATGAATACTTATCACGTCACTGTGATTCATATAAATCATTCGAGCTACAAATGTCCTTTAATATCTAATTCGCTCTACCTCGGAATTGATATATTTTCATATATGTACCGAGGGGGAATTTTTAGTTGATAATAATTTCGTCCCCCCATGGGATCGAACCACCGTCCAGTTGGACGGGGAACAAACAAATCAGGAACGGACAGTGATGCTACCGATCTTCGCTAGCAGAGAGGCTATAAAGTTTATATCGATTCTGGACCATTACAAATCACCGCCGATCTCGGTGTATTCGTAATTAGAATCGATATGAAACCCCCTCAACCCATGCTAGCCGATTCGAGCGTTTGACACACGCAGTCTTGTTACGAATACTTATCACATCACCGTGATTCATGTAAATCATTCGAGCTACAAATGTCCTTTAATATCTAATTCGCTCTACCTCGGAATTGATATATTTTCATATATGTTCGGAGGGGAAATTTTTAGTTGATAATAATTTCGTCCCCCCATGGGATTGAACCACCGTCCAGTTGGACGGGGAACGAAATCCTGAACGGACAGTGACGCTACCGAGTCTGCTAGCAGAGAGGCTATAAGTTTATATTGATTCTGACCATTACAAATCACGGCCGATCTCGGTGTATTCGTAATTAGAATTGATATGAAACCCCCTCAACCATGCTAGCCGATTCGAGCATTTGACCCATGCAGCCTTGTTATGAATACTTATCACATCACCGTGATTCATATAAATCATTCGAGCTACAAATGTCCTTTAATATCTAATTCGCTCTACCTCGGAATTGATATATTTCTTATTAAAAAAAACACCTATTCTCATATAATATTAATGAATGCTTTTTAAATTCGAATCTTGTGGTTGGTTCAGTTTTTAATGAAATAGACAGTGAAGTTTACTTTCATCTGTTATGAAAGAGTAAGCATCTGGCCACTGTGGGTAACTGATTCTATGATTGGTAAGTGTAATAAAACAGTTATTTGGAATGCTTTGTCACAGACTTAATTGGTGCCTAGAGAGCCGGGAAAAGAACAAAATCTCGCTCTGGTTTATGGTTTATACAGGTGGTGTTATGGATATAATTTGATAGGAGAGTGATCCTATAGTTGTTTTATTGCATTATATTGAATTGTTAGTTGAGTAACGTAGAGAAAA
Organism: Macrobrachium nipponense; assembly: GCF_015104395.2. Lineage (NCBI taxonomy): Eukaryota > Metazoa > Arthropoda > Malacostraca > Decapoda > Palaemonidae > Macrobrachium > Macrobrachium nipponense. The sequence goes on along the minus strand of NC_061102.1, from coordinate 45,345,593 downwards.
TGGCTCTTTTCAATGTTCAGGAATTTTTAGCAGCTCCATCCAAGAGTTATCTGAATCCACTTTGACTAAGACACAGTGGACTACTTTAGCAGTGGCATGATGAGCTAATGTGTCTAGTAGTACGGTATAAGCACAAATAAGATGAATTGCTATGAAAGCATTAATAGAATCTGGTAGAACAACCGATATAGATGAGTTAGAATTAGCACAATAGTTGTTGAATTTAGCACAGGCAAATCTTATAAATGAGCAAGAGGAAAAGTGATAAAAGTGATGCGGAGGTAGAGCTTAAATGCATAAAAGCAGAAGAAGTTTGATTAAGTTGAAGATGCAGGCTGAAAGAGCAAAAATACAAACAGAAAAAAGAAAGAGGAAAAACAAATAGCAAGATATGAACAGGAGATGGAACTGATAAAAGCTAGATTCACATTATGTTTGACATCGACTAACCCTACCCAAGGTTATCAAGACCCTGTATTTGATGTAGTAAGAGTGCTAATGTTGATCCCTAAGTTTACTGAAGAAGCTCCAGACGAGGTCTTTGATCACTTGGAAAAAGTGGCTTCAGGTATGGGATGGCGCAGAGATAAATGGTCAGTTTTGTTAAAAAGTGTCATGATCAGTGTAAAGATTAGAAGGTACTCAAACACAATGTACCACAAGTTTCCCAGATGACCCAGGAATATTACAATGAAAGATTCATATCGTTAAGAAGGGATGACAAGGTAACTTTCTTGGATTTTGCTTATAAAGGGAGAAGGTGTTTCAAACTATGGATGAACTTGAAGAGTTAGTTCCTCTTGAACAAGAGCTTAGAGGAATTCCTGAACACATAAGAGCATAATGGAGAAAGACAGAGGTTAAAAATCTTGTCAAAACTACTAGACTGAGTGAAGACTATAACATTATTAGCAGCAAAAGGAACTATGATGTCAAGTACCAGAATCAACCACACAACAGTTTTAGGTCTCACCCAAATTTCAGTAACACATTTACTATTGGGAATCCTACAAGTGGTAATACCAATGCAACATAAGGTAATACCCCTCAGCAATCAACTGTGAAAAGCTCATCATCCAGTTTCTCAAGACAGATGTTGTCTGCTTCAAGTGTGGATGGGCAGGAACACTACAGTCGGTAGTGTTGTGGACACAACAGAAACCAAAGCCAAATTTGGTCACCGTTTACCACTTGACCAATTGAAACAGACTACAAAGAGCAGTGTGGGGACGACTAAGACTATTGAGAAGACTGAAACTAAACAAGCTGAGTGTTTAGTAACCAGTGGAAATGTAACCTCAAGTAGTGGGTGGCTGAGCAGCTTCGAGGCTTTTAAGCCATATGTCTATGAGGGTACACTGACAACTCAAGGAGGGAGTACGCAGGTACCAGTCAAGGTATCACGTGATACATGGGAGTAATGATGCTCACCCACAGTTATTTTGAAGGTTATTGGAGGAGAAGAGGTAACTCCAATATGCTGCTTGCTCATGTCGTATGAATTGGTGAGAGGGGAAGTTGATTTTGCTGTTGTAGTTTATCTGATATGAAAGTTCAAGGATCTGGCTGCTGTGAAGTAACTTTGAATTTTATGATTGGCAAGTGTAATATTATATATATAATATATATATATATATATATATATACTATGGATATAATATATATATATATGTATATATATATATATATATATATTATATAATATATATATTATATATGATAATATATAATATATATATCCCTAAAGCCACGGTAGAAGTGGAGTGAAACTAGGGATTTTGAAAAAGTACTACTTTTGTAGTTTATTTCTACCGGTTCTATTAGATATAATGTATCTAAATATCTAGTTAAATTACTATCACCCATTCTAGGTACAATCACAAATTCCCAATTACAAAACTCTATTGATTTCTGTGCTAGACTTGTATAATCAAGAATTACCCCACTAATGACATTATTAATGGTATCCCTTTAATAATAGATTTCAAGAAATCTATTATCTAAGGTCTTTTGTGTTATATATGCATACAATTGTTTTTGTATTGAAAAAGAAAATGTAAATATTCGTTATTTCACCAATTTTTGTTTTAAGGTATACTATAGGAAACCCACAAATAACTTGTCATATATTCATTTTTACTCTAACCATGTTCCAGTATGCATCTCATAGCTCTTAGAATTTGTAGTCTCGGATTTTTAGAAAATGAGTTGGAAATTATTGATAAAAAAGATGATTCATTATGTTACCCTCCACATTTTTTGAAACTTTGTAAAAATAAAGCAAAAAAGATATACCACAATCCAAGCAGTATTTACAAAGGATTCAAGAATAATATCTGTGCATCATTTTATCCTATTTTCATTCCTGGTGTGCCCATTTAAAACTATTGATATTAACTTAGTATTTAAATATAATATTTTGAGAAATAAACCAATTGAAAATAGACCGCCTAATTCAAGCAATATTGTATACGTTATTCCTTACAAAGAATGTAACAATATTTATTTAGATCAAACTTCTAAAGGCATAAAATATGATGCTCACAGCAAGAATATGCCATTTTCGGAGGCTTAACGAATAATGGCACAGGCAGTCCCAAGCTACCGGGGGGTGGTTCCGTTCTTGAGATGCGTCGTAAGCCAAAAATCGCCGTAAGCCGGAAAATTTCCGAAAATCTTCAAAAATCGTAAGAAAAATTTACTCTCAATCCTTCGGGTGTAAAATGAAAACAAATTGAACTGCATTTTTATTATGTTTTTCATAAAAAACTTCAAATATTGTTTACTATATATACTCTTGTAAGGTTTGATATTTAAAGACTAATTTTATGGGCTAGCCTACCATATTCTTTGGATTTCCTGAAAACGAAGTCAATACGTAGCATTTCTTTCCACAGAAGTCGACAAACTTTTATTTTTGTATAATAACGACAATAAACATAAATGTTGTTTTACTTATCTGGGAATCTTTTATTATTGTTATGTTGTTTCTACATTTATGGCTGTTCTAGGCTATGATAAGTGCAAACTACATTTCCCAAACATAAACAAAGTATTGGCAGCCATTTGTATTTCATCAGCTGCTAACTCTTCATTTCTATTCACGAAGAATCGTGTATTTTTTTCTTCTTTCGTAAAATGATGCTGTAAATTGGAAAACTTAGTCATGCAATGCTTTAATAAAAAAAATCAAACATTTGCGAATTAAATATCATATGATATAAAATTACTTTAATGACATCAAAGACTGCTCTCATTGAAGCTAGCAAAGATTTCCTAGAATTGTTTTCTGTTAAATTGTCATTATATGTTTTATTATAGCTGTCTCTATCTCCATTAGGTAAAGATAGATTAAAGAATAGAAATTAATGGTTATCATACTGTTCGATAGTTTCAGTGGTTAAAGAGTGATAATAAAAATGTATTATTACTATACTTTGCGCTAATTAAATGTGGTTGCTTAGCAATCTTTCGGTAGTATCGCTACTTGGTAGTGTTGACAAAACGATTATAATCAAAGCCAGTTGTGAGGTTTTTTTATTATAGATAATTAATAACTAATTGAAAGGAGTACATACTGATTATATTTGCACATTTTATAGGCATATTCTAAGCTTTTAGCTTCTTAGTTTTAGATGTCAGAATCTTAGACTAGGCTACAATAGCGACTGCTAACATAGTCTAGGCTTATTTCCAGAATCAAAACTCAAGAATAAAAGGGATATATGCTAAAATCCTAATATATGCAGTAAAAATGAGGTTAAACATTACATGCAGTCGAATATTACTCAAGTATATATAGTATTTTGCCTTTTCGGAGTCATATTTCTTCCACTGGATAGGCATCGTAAACCTGGAACATGCGTTGTACAACTGGAAATAATTTCTGATGAGTATAAGTGAAAATATTCGTAATCTCGGAACGTCGTCAGCCGAAAAAGCTTGTATTGTGGAACATTGGCTTAAGACAGGCCATGCCATTTTAATTGGAATAAGGCATCAATGTATAATCCAAACGGTCAATGATCATGGGAAAAGGAATCTGGAGTCCAGTTTATATTTCAACGAGAAATATAAACTCCACCTTGGATTATCTCTTGACTCTCTTTCCATGTCTCTTTTGCTCAAAGAGCATTCTGCTAAGATTAACAAGCCTCCCTTTGTATAAATCACCCTGTCAACTTCTCCTAGATTAAGTGTGATCTTGGGAATGAAGAAATAAACTACGAAAGTACTTGTTCCAAGTCCCCAGTTTCACTCACTTTCTAATGTTCTATTATATATATATATATATATATATATATATATATATATATATATATATATGTTATATATATATATAGATATATATATATATATATATATATATATATATATATGTTTGTGTGTGTGTGTGCGCGTGTGTAAAGTGTGAATCTGTTGATGTGTATGTTTGAGTATATATCTTATGGGTGTGTTTAAATGTATTATGTAGTGAAAACTTTCATGATTGAGTGGATTGGTGAAAACTGTGCTTGCAAATTAGCCAAATTATCAAGTAAAATCCCTCAGAAATACCCCTAAATAATAAAAACATAATAAAATAACATATCATGTTTTGCTTTCACGAAATATTGCAAAACTTTTTATCTATTTTGTGAAAAACTGAGTGAAAAGAAAAAAATCTAGCCAAGGATGAAAGTGTCTAACAAAATCTAGTTTCTTTTTGAAATCCTAATGATTAATTTCAAAGCCAAATTATGCATGCTATTTTGGAATTACTTGACGCTTGCGGTCCTCTGGTTTAAAAACAATTATATCGCTTGGCAGTGAGTCATTTACGAAACATTCCATCACATTAGTTCATGAAAAGTCCACCAATAGGTTATATTTTTCAGGCAGCCACACAAAGGATAGAGCTTGACCTACGAAAGTGAAGGTGACACACTAATTATTGGGCTACAGATTTTAGTGCTAATAGAAATTGTGTACCTTCGTAATCTGAATTTGCAGTTGATATAATATTTTTTTTCAGGTATTTATTTATAATAAGTTCGTACTTATTTGTCTCGTAATGACTGCTTATATTACTTAATGTTCCTGAAATAAGGTTTTGCAGATGAACTTATCTCGTCACCGGAGTATCAAAATCGAAAGTATGGTTACAGATAAATGTGCACTGTCTTCTGAAACTGATAATGCATAAACAAAAGCAAGGCACCCTACCTGAAGTACGGTTGTACCCGAGACAAGAGATTTTGCACATCTACAGCCTGAATCAGTACTTTCGTCCAGGTAAATCGGAGGCTGTCGACCCTTTCTGCCTCTTCTTGTGTTAAGCCAAATTCGTACTTCACGAGAAGCCCGAAGGATTCCTAGAAGATACGTTGATATTATTATGGATGTTCTGTATTTGATTT
>NC_061102.1:45330972-45339694 GCF_015104395.2 Macrobrachium nipponense | reverse complement strand
ACCACGCTGTAGCTCGGTCTGTGGGGCTATCCTTATTTTGCTTTATAAACGAAATAATTATAAGCAAGGCAATTCCAGCAGTAACTAAAGCGTTCAGCTTTCTCTGAACAAGTAACTGTATGGATAAACTAAGGAAAGATATCTGGCTATAACAATGAAATTTAATCGAAAAAATTAGAGTGGGGATATATATGATATAGTCTTAAGAGTTACCTCCAAGGTAACATAAAGCAAGTGGTGCGCAAGTTTTCTTGAAAGTCCTTCATGAAATTTAAATGCCATAAGAATAATCTTCCTTTCTTGACAAGCACAATTCACTTAAGAGTGGTGGAAAATGAAGAATCAAAATTAAGTTCAGATCTGTATTTACCACTTGGCGATACACTTTACCCAAGTAAACGCGTCTTTTAGGAGTCATGGTATGTACAAAATTGTAAGCTCCGTTGTGGTATTCTTCATATTTGATAGAGAAACTTCATTTATATGAAAACCTCCTCATCGTACACATTTTTTTGCCTTTGGCTTACAGTCCATCCCTACGTCAAGTTCTTCTGCCCATGAGGTAGAAGTACTTGACGTCATAAACAAATCACACTATGAGTGGCGACACAGTTTTGTCATTATTGTTCATAAACGTTGTTCAATGTTCACATAATCCCTTCACCTTTCACTTCTGTTACTGACCATTCACCCCATGTTACCTTCGAGAAAACTGCTGACTAAACAGCTGACTACAGTTTGGTGCCTTTTTCTTTCAATTTATCATGGTTGGTTTGCCTCTAAAATTACAAGCACAGTTTCCCAGGGATCAGTACTGTCAATCTTTGCTGTCAGGAGTAATCGTATAGGTATTTCTCTAATAACCAATAAAATGTCCTTCAAACGACACGCATACTCTTCAGAAAAGTCACTACCATTGTAATAATGCAATTATATATATATATATATATATATATATATATATATATATATATATATATATATTATATATATATATATAATATAAATATATATATATATATATATATATATATATTATATATAATATATATATATATATATATTATATAATATATTACTAATATAATATATATATATATACTATATATATTTATATATATAAATACTATTATTTATATATATATATTATATCATATATAATATATATATATATATATAATATAAATTAATATATTATATATAATATTAATATATATATATATATATATAATTATATATTATATATTTAATATATCTATTAATATTTATATATTATATATATATAATATATATATATATAGTATATATATATATATATATATTAATATATATATATATGTATATAAAATATAAATATAATATATATAATATATATACATATATATATTTATAATATATTATATATATATATATATATATATATATATATACTATATATATATATGTATATAAATATACATTGTTTTCAAAGCTTGTGCTCTTCTTGTCAGTTCCTTGAGACGACATTATCACACTTTAGTGAAACAAGACCACAGTTGGATTGTCGAAAGCTTTAATCCTTACAAGTTTAATTATAATATTTAAACTACAAGAGGAATTTACTTCATTGTGGATTGTATCCCCATATATTATATATATTATATATATATATATATATATATATATAATAGTATAATAATTATATATATAATTTATATATATATATATATATATATATATATATATATATATATAAATACCTTATATATTATATATATATATTATATATATAATATATTATATTACTGCATATATATATATAATATTTATTACATATATATATATAACTATACTATATATATTTACATGTATGGTAATTATATATATATATATATATATATTAATATATATTATGGGTGTGTGTCTGTGGCAGTAATTGGAATTCTTTCTTAAAAGCGCTCCGATGAGGGTCAGGACATCCCCGAAAATGTTGCTGAAAAGAGGCGTGTCTGGAGAATGCAAGAGCAAGTCTTAGAGGTCCCCTCGAAGAGACGGAACTATTACAAACATGTATATGAAAGCAAAGATGTGACGAAAGTTTTGAGCCATATGCCCAGTTCCCTCCAGTCTACAAGGACAGTGAGTAGTAACAACTGAAAAAATGCCAGTTATTTGTTGTTTGCTTTTTGTATATTATTATTATTATTATTATTATTATTATTATTATTATTATTATTATTATTATTATTATTATTATTATTATTATAGTAGTAGTAGTAGTAGTAGTATTAGTAGTAGTAGTAGTAGTAGAAGTAGTAGTAGTAGTAGTAGTAACAATACTAATTTAAATCTTAGCAGGTCGGAGGAAATTTGTCCGAATCCTCGATGGCCGATCGGGATACGGGAAAAATCGTAACCGTTCAATAAATTTCGAGCTTCGTCGAAATATTTGAAATTTAACTTCAGATCGGAAACGATTAGTTTTAGCGATTCGGAAATATGTAGATGATAGTGGTTTGTAAGACTCCAGAGGTGGATTGCAAAGGTTTATAGGCAGTTCATGCATGTGAATTGCAAATCCCTTGGATTTAGTTCATGACAAAAAAATATTAAATAAATAAATAAGGAATAAAATAAACAAAAACATTTAGTTCGTGACAAATCTCGATAAATTGTTAGATGTCGTAGGTGCTTTGTGAAAAATTTGTGTGACTGCTCAGAAGGCATCGTAAGGTATTTGTAAGTCATTGTTCATATGTCACTGAGAGTCGGTCAATGAAGAATAATCAGAATTTAAATTCATGGGAGTCCGGAACGTTCTCTATTCAAACTATCTTTGCGTATACTACTCTTAACGACTAACCTATTTCAACCTAGCAGGGTTCCTATTTTCGTCCCTGCATAGAAAACAGACCCTTATTGACTTCATTCTTCCTGTCCTGAATCTCAGGTCTTTTCCTATAGCATGTCTCATTTCCTATTTTCTTTATCTCCCGTCTTTTTTATGCACACAGATTTTATGAGTTGTTGTAAGTTTTATAGTGCCCTGTATGATTCCGCTTGAAGAACTTATGATTACTCCTCTCACCCGGTATTATCAAGTAGATTGTATTATTACCAATCAAATTTTTTATTCTTCTCAAACCACCAACTTATTCATCCGTGTCTTTGGTCGTCTACGCTTGCAGATTGGTAAAATTATCACCAATTTATTTATATTCGTCCTTTCTTCTATAGTAAGTGGATACATCGTTTTCTGTATTTTGTACAAAGATTTGTTGAAGCTTCCAACTTTACTTTTCCAGTTAAATTCCTTAAGTACTACATATGTGTGTACGTGTTACACCTGTTTTGCCTTACAATAATAATTGTTCATAACTGGTCAAAATAGCTTATTGTTAAACGTATTGACACTATTTTTCAAGGTGCAGTTCATCAACCCTCCTATTAAATGAGTATGACTACTACATTGGTGAATAAATCCTTGATGACTTTGAATCACATTGTTATATGAACTTTTGGCAGAGATCTCTATAGAAGGTTGCTAGATGGATTCGGATGAATGTGCAACTTTTTATAAAATTCGTTATAGATATAGGGTTTTTATGCTTACTTTAGACTGTCAAGTACAAATTTTAAATATGCATGTCAAAAATATCGTTTTTATCATTGTTCACACTATGAAAGTTACTTTTTGAGTGAGGTATTTTTGACATTTTCCTCCATTTTGAGTAACGTTGACCTTGAAATAATCTCACCCAATGTGCTCGAGTTATGGAGGGGAAAAATTCTGAATTGATTAACATTCTTATCTTATATTTCTATAAGAGATTGAAACCACTGGAAAATAGAGGTTATTGAGTTGTCAATATTTGATATCTTTTTTGTAAAAATATAATTTTTCGTATTTAACTGAGTAGCATGAGCTTTGGGATGGAATCTCACGAATACATATAGGAACTTGATAGACTAAGTGACAATGTGTGATGCTGCAAAGATCAGACATTTTTATCCAATTTTGAATAAAAAAAAAAAAAAAAAAAAAAAAAAAAAAAAAACATAAACCCGATGGTTTTACTATCGTGACTGTAGGTACTGCTTTGCCAACAAGACAGAACTAACCAAGCCCATCAGGAACCACAGAAGTGGGGAGCGTATAAGAAAAGGTATCTTTTGAGGTTAGTAACAAATGTCTAAAAAGTACAACAACTGGAGAAATCTTCATTTGGACAGTGAAGTGATGTGTAGTATACAATTACCTCGACTGTAAATCGGATTTTTAGGTGATAAAGAAGCCAATTGATACAGAAGGCCAGAGTAACTTGAAGTCAAAGCTAAGTAATACTATGCTTTTCACTACTGGCAGTGTTAACAAATATTTCTCAGCTGTCTTTGATTTTATAAATGTAAATGGCAAATTTAGAGTAAACATAATGAGTCAAAAGGGGGAAACACCGCAGTGGATCCATCATCATCGCGTGTATCAAAACTTATTCACTCGATATTTAATTGTTGAAACAAGAATACAATTACATCTTTAAGCATACCATTCAAAAGATTGAAGTTTCGTCAACATGATGTGATAAATGAAAGCGCCATACGAACTAAAATGAGCATGTGAGGTCTTCGTAAAATATATTTTCAAGGCAGTTTTGTTTTCCAATATGGCGGCACCCGCGTGAGGTGCTGTTCGTAAGCTCAGCGGAGCCACCATCTTTTTCAGCCTTCCCAGCACTCATATGAACAATGTTAGCGAATATATGTAACGTTTATTGATCTAACTCAAGAGTGCAGGTATAATCAGCACAATAAAACAACGTTTTGTTGCCTATATTAGTGAAAGTATGAAACTTCCTATTCCCCGGGGTCATGGTTTGAACTGAAATTCATTTTTACCTTGTAATCGGTGGTTTTATCCTTATTGCCATCACAGCTGAAACTCCACAGTGCTTATTGAATTGTAATTATGCATGTTTTGGTCTTAGTTCACTCCAAATTGCACTTGAATTACGTTGCGGTTCCTAGTTCCTAAGCGCTCACTCCACAAACACAGTTGCGGGCAGCACACGAGTACATGGTTTATGAGGTGCAAGGCTTTATTCCCTTAATTTTTTTCTTTACTCATTATTTAGTTTAACTTTACTTTGTTACTTCAAAATGTTTATTTAATTCAAGTCTATTATCCCTTTCTTTTTTGTAACCAAATCAACCCCGACGGCAAAAGACTCATTGTTGCCAATTTACTGGAGCTTCACACATATGCCGATGCATTTACAAACTGTTTCCATGAATTCTAGTTGTCATACTAATGCAATAAGGATAAAATTGCTCTAATATGTATATATACTACAAATAGATACACTAATTTGACTTATTTCCCTGGTTTTGTGTAAGTCTTATACCCAGTTTGGAGGGTAAACACATATCAATTGGCAACACTGTTATTAAACAATATAAGAGCGCGAAGAACGCCGTAGGTACCGTTCACAGTAAAACGGTTGATATTTGAGTCAGGAATCTAGTTACGTTTTCATCAACGAATATTTTCAAACTAATAATCATGAATATGTAAAAAAATGTATGCAATTCATGACCTTATACTGCCATTTAACTATTTATTTAAATAATCATCTAGCTCACGCTTCTTCTACCAAAAAATCATAGTTTCCTTGGATAAGTCGTGGGTGAAAGTCATTGTTTACGATTTTTGTGAAAAAAGTGCCCCAGCGTCTATAGGTACAAGTGGTGTGCGGATTTAGCACATGGAATGGGAAATTTATTGACACCAGCGATTCCGCAAACATCGAGATGGAGGTATGTGTGCACTGCGTAGAGCCAGACTTTCATTAACCTCTGTTTAAACTTAAGATATGACCTTAATTTCTAACTTTGGAGAAAATACTTACTTCGAAAGGAGAGTAGAGGTCTCGAGCTCCTGCTCTCACCACCAACAACTCGTGACTGATGCCCATCTCCGGTGTCAGGATGAGTTAAAGTACTTTTTCGGAGGGTGGCTTCACACACGGTGGAAACTGGATCCGCTAGTCCAGTCGGTTGTTTCCCCTAGATTTATTAATTCAGGAACTGACTGAAGAATACATTAAACCTCCGAAGCTCCTTACCCAGTCTTTAGAAATGCTCCTTGTTTGTAAAATAGTTTCGGCAAATGGAGCTCACTTGACTCATTCTTTTTCTGCGCAGGTTCTCATCAATGGTGTAACATGAATATATATCCAAACTCAAAATCATATTCTGACTCCATGGGTGATCAACATTTTTTTCATAAGAAAATGCTGAACTAGTTAGAGCTTTGAATTATTTTGATTAATGGGATTACTTTGGGTGTGCTGAAAATGTAAGCATAATGGGTGAAAAAATACCAGCCACCCAACAGGGGTATATCCTTGCATTACAGTTGTGCTTGCTTCTTACAACTTAGGTCAACAATAGGAAACACTCAGTAGGACTGATGACACTGAGAGAATAGAATTGTTATTTAACTGGATTCTATATAATCTGCACTAAAAATATTACACCTTCAATGAACAAGACCAAATGAATATCATATATCGATTTATGTATCTAAGGAGAGGGAAGTTTCCCCACCAATTGGTGGCTACCCAATTTCTTCCCTTAACTGAGGTAGTTTTATTAGTGCTAGAAAATCTAATCTATTATGCATAATAGAGGAATCCAAAATGACTAGTGCTTGGACATAGTCTGATGTTAAAAATTAGAGACAACAATTAATGAACCCGCTACAGAAATATCTAACTCAATCGAAGCTTTTTCAGGCAGTTTACATAAAATAATACTTCGGTCTTGAGTAGATTACTAGTATCATGGACCAGGCTCTATGCTAAGGGAACAGAGGTAGCTTGAAAAAAAAAGACTGAAATTTGAGATCCTTTTGTTGATTAATAGCATTCTCAATATAATATGCCTATGTTATAGTATCAGTTACAAAGAAAAAACTTATGATGCAGTGCTCCGGGTTATTACTGTTGAACTGCATTGATAAGGGAAGGGGTCAACTGACAGTGTTCTTGATAGAAAGCAGAATAACAGATGCACCCATTTCTATAAACTGATGCGTGATGTGTTTATGTTCAGGGGAGTATTACTTTGGATGACAAGAAAAGCATCATGCCACAGAACTTCAATATTTAGATCAAACTCTATATGTCATAATGGATTGACATTACATACTTGGGCATCTACCTTTGAATCCAATTAAAATAATGATCATACAAAAGTATTCTACATTATCAATGCAGTAACAAGGATTTTAGCTACATGGTAATGAACAACTAGTTGGGGTACTACTGTGGTTTTCATGTGAGTAAATTATGAAATTAACTGGCATCTGCAATTACCATTCATTTGGGACATGATTCCTTAGTGGTTTGAAGCGGACAAAGTGAAATATCTAAAGTATCCATCTGGCACTATATTCCAGTGACAGTTGAAAGGGGTAAATTTTGCCATATTTGCTCGCTATTTCTCACTTCATCTAATGCAAAGACACCCTTGCCAAAATAACCTGTGCTCACACAGTAGATGAAAGTGTATACAAGTACACACCTTAGATAAGCCAAAATCTTTATCTTCTTACAATTGAATGTACCGCCTCAATTTTATAGAACAACAAAACACAGGTTTCAGATCTTGGGTAGCGATGTCACATTCTTAGTCATGCTGCTGTTTAACTACAACCTCTAATGGGCACACCAGCAGTGGACAGAAACCAAAATGATCATTCCTTACCATGCGATTAACAGCGAAAATGATCATTCCCTACCATGCGATGAACAGCATCTACCAATCTATTTATCTACCAAGAGGGCAGCTTCCCCGTCATTATTGGCGTTCCTCTATTTCAAGTACATATTTAGGCTTACTATTACCCCCATCTCAAAATGACGGAAAATAAACACCACACGGGAAAACTCACCCTTGCGTATTACTGAAAATAATTAAACTTCCATAGTACAATTTTTAACCAATTGCCAAAAGTAGATGCAGTATAGAATCAAAAAGGTCACTTTTAAAGAAGAATCCCGAACAGTTTCCAAAGACAATAGCAGTAAAGTATGAGAAACTATGCCTTATTGGATTTAGTATTTAGTACATTTCATATCGCAGTGTCAGTTTTGTACATTATTATAAAGGATTTGCCAAATATTTCAATTTCGGTGAAACAGCGATGGATGTTTGTAAAGATGGCGGTCTAAAGCTCATTTAGCAAAGTGGTCCGAATTACATTAGCTGATTTTGGACTCTACAGATATTAGGCAAATAGAAAACCAAAATGAACCTTATTTACCAGTGTCATGAATTTCAGCCTGCTTATGTATATAACTTGATTCGAACTTCCTACCATCAAGTAAATATTGACAAATATATATAAATAATAAGAATCCAAATGTACTTACAGGAAATCACCAGTACTTTCGCTCTCTGGAATAAATATCATCATCTCTGGAAAACTGAGAAGGAGACGGTAATCCGCACCTTTATAGACACAAACCCGACGCTTCAAGACTACGACAGAGCCCTCAAGAGCTACATCGACCTCGGCAAGAAAATCAAAGCTGAGCCGAGTCGATATAGAGTGGGCGTTTATTTAATAAACAATGGTAAGCAACTCATTGACTAACTTCTGAATTCTCTTCCAGAATATGGGCGTGGAAGTCGTTTTTATGCTTATCAACTGAAAAATTCACCTTCGGTTAACGGACAT
>NC_061102.1:45318472-45325972 GCF_015104395.2 Macrobrachium nipponense | reverse complement strand
TGTGTGTGTGTGTGTGTGTATGTTTTTCATTAGTTGCAGCTCTGACAGTTGAGGGAGGCAGAATTGCCGACCATGCAGGATCACGTGAGTCTAAGGTGTCCTCTCATCATCCTCTCTCGCTTTCCAGAGAATCTGAAAAAGTTTCTTGCCATAGAAGCTTCCCTTTGGATAGAGAAATACTGTGAAACGCTGAAGACGACCCACATGAAGGAGATGGAGAGACTTTTTGCACAAATCAGCGAGTTTTCTCGTCGACTTGAGCGACCTTTGAAAGACCTGGATGACATCAAGAGCGCGATCGACATCCTTCGAAAGACCCGCGACCTGGAGTTAGACATGGATGATGCCATTGACCCAATAGAGGTACGAATATTAATCATTGCTTCAGAACGGATATCTAGAACATTTTAGATGAGAATATAAAATTCTTTTCTTTTTCGAAAGAAGACATATCTAACCGCAGGCTCAATTTTGGGTAGAATATAAATGTTAGAGGCTATTAACGATTCTTGTGATCATTAAAAGAGAGCTTGAGAAAAAAGGAAGAACAAAGGGAGAGGAATTTTGTTCGCTGCGAATGATTGAAAGGGTTTGGAGGTTGCGCGGGAAACGCTTACTTACGATTGCCCTCAATTGGAAGTACGTAGTAGTACAACTGAACCCGAGTGGTACTGATCTCCTCATGATAGCTGTTTACCTTCTCAGTAAAAGAAAAGTCGAAGCAAACCAAAAAGCTCGTAAGGACAGACTCATTAATTTTTCGAAAGCATCTCAGGGCGGATGGTGAATTTAAACATTGTGACGGGAAAATGAGAACCGTGGTTATGACGCCAAGCCACCTTCCTTAAGTACAGCATACTCGACTCATTATCAGTGTAGTGGTAACATGGTATAGTAAGGGTAAGTGGAAATGTAATAAAGAGAAGTATCAAAGTCAAGAAAACTTGAACTATTTCGTGATTCTCCTTTCTTTCAGTTTAAGTAAAAATAATTGATAAGAAGAAACTGACAAGGCTTTGCGATAAAGGTATAGTTCTCGTAGATTGTAACGGAGTTCTTAAAGAGGAACCGCTCAAGGACGGGGAAACCTAGAAGCTCAGTACTACCCACTACCATAGGGTTTTCAGATGATTCTAGTTCAACTCCTCCTTGTCATTCATCTTTACTTAAACTGCAAGAAAGGTGAATCACAATATAAATTAGGGCATTCGTGAGCATTTCCTGTACAACCGCTAACGCTTGATCAAATTTCCTCTTCCATCTTGTGTTTTACAAACTCTCTCTCTTTTAATGACTACGTAGATCTGTAATAGTCTATAATATGTATTTTCTTTGGAGTCAAGGAATTTCTATGACGATAGAGCGAAAATTTTAATTCTCTTAAAGGCATTCTGAAAGAAAAAACAATGTATTTTTCTGTATTACCTGCTTTTTACTTGCTGTAAAGAATTTCTCCGTTTTTGAAATCATATATTTTCTATCAAGCACTGCATGCAACATTAACAGTACTGTTTTGGTTGTAGGACAATTGTGTACCGGGCAATTGCGTACCCGGAATTTTGCGTACCTGTATTTTTGCATAATTTTAAATATACCTTTATCCATATTGAATACTGGAATACTGATTGAATATATGTATATATATTGCATTAGGAAATATTTCTGCAATACTCTTTCTTGACCCTAGTTAAAAATCCGTTAGTAATGATGTGGGATGGAGCTGAGAGCGAAGCTGCAATAAATTACTGAATAGTTGGTCGTCGGTCGTAAGGTTCATTAGTCTTGTTGGGAAGCAGAGCAAACACATAGGAAATAATGAATGCACTCTCTCTCACATGAATGCAGTAAAGTTGATAATATATTTGTGGGCAAATTTTAAAAGTTCCATCTGCTGCCCCGCTGTTCAGTTTTGAATCTGTATCAAATCATTCAAACCTTCTTCTTCACTTGCAAAGATAAGAATTCAATTTTCGTCATTTATGCCAGTATCTACAACCAGAAACCTTATGTCCACTCGGGAGACGACGATACTTCTCTTGGATCTCGAAATTACACCTTTCCTGTGGTATAGCTAAAGCATTTTGATCCAACTGTCTCCAGCGACGAACATTCCTTCCTACAGATTGTCGAAAAAGAAGGCATTTCTGTCGTGGAAAATTCGTCATGGTTTGACGGAGTTGTACAACCAACATTTCTGGTTGCTTCTTATGAGGATATCACAGTTACTTACAGATTTGAAATTGACGCCTTTGCTTTGATTGTAGCAGCAGACGAACCATGATTTTGGATGGCTTCAGTTTTAAGAAAAAAAAAGTGGCTCGTCAGAAAAAATTAATTAATGAAAATACTGCAATACAATACATTAAAGAAAACAAATTAAACGGAGTCACCAGTAAAACAACACGATGACGTCAGGAAAAAAACAAAAAAATAAATAAAAATAATGCAATATAATACACCAGTAAAATAACAAGAAGAAATTTACCTTAGTACCTCACCAGTAAATCCACACAGTATTTGAATAAGTCTATGCCCAAAGGAAAACAAAGGTTTAACTGACTTGATAACAATTTCTTACATTCTTCAGAGAAATCGGAAATTGTTTACGATTATAGGTTCAGTAATTAGTAGTCCAGCGGTTCAGCGGCTTTATGATTTAAATCTCATATCTACCTGGTCACAATTCACTCTCATCTGCTAACAATCATTATTAGTTCCGTAATTTGTAGTTTTGTAGTTCAATGGTTTTGTAATTTAAATTCTTCAGGTACGCAATTGTCCGAGTACGCAATTGTCCTTCCACCGATTTTGTTATGATAGAATAGACTTATGAGTGTAAATGACAGAAAACGATAATACGATTGGGGGAGCATTTTTGAAAAATGCGAAACGAAATCTTCCTCTGATTTTGGACCTTAAACAGTTGTAGGTGAAAATGAAATTGTAGCTGCAGCAGGACAAATGATTTCCAAGTCTTACTCTTAAGCAAAGTGAATGGCAAAAGCAGGATTGTTAGTCCATAGAGTCTCACGCCTCAAAATAATCACTCTTAAGATATTAGCTCACTTCTGATACAGAAGCCTACAATGCTTCCCCTATTGTTTTATCTTTTTCTGGCATTTGCACTCGTAAGTCTATTACAAAGAAATCATATTTTATCACAGTATTCTTAATGTTGCAGTGTTTAATAAGAAATATATGTTTAAAAAACAGACATAAATCTTTTCGTAGAGTTTTACAGCCTGTGAAAAGCATCTAATACAGAAATATATATTTTTTAAAACATAAAACAGAATTTTTAAAATAAATTTGTGTATTTTAGAGATATATAATTCCATATAGAATATGTTTTTTTAAACCCTTTAGGAGTATCAAAAATTCTATATCTTCTAAAGATAATATATGTTACAGACTATACAAATCTACATGGTCATTCAAAGAGAGCATGAAAAAAAAATAATGCAAGAGGATTTTTTTTTCGTTGTGACTGACTAAAAAGTGTTAAGTGAACAATCGTTTCAACCTAATGTAACCTGTGACGTTATGTTTAATCAATTATTCTATACTTTTTTCAAAACTCTGCATGTCTTTACCGTTCGTTCTGTTTGTTACTTGTTTCGTAGAAGACACTCATCGTTGAGAAAAAAGAACAGACCTATAACTGATTCACTTAAGGTAGATTCTCGGATGAGCCTTATTCTTACGAGACGTTTGTTTGGTGGCCGCTGATTGGCTGGTACCGGGAGGTAGGCAGCTCCCAGCCAATCAGTGGCCGCCAAACTAACGTCTCGTAGGCATAGGGCTCAACCAAGAATCTACCTTAAGTGAACCAGTTATAGTGAGATTTTAAGACAGGGGTTCTTAACAGGGGGTATCCATACCCCTTGGGTTCATGAGAACCACATCCTCTGGATAAGGGACTTGATCTCTGGATATTTGTATATACTTGATTTGAATGTGTCAATGTTTACTTAGGTCCATTTTGTAAATAAGTAACTGCATAAAACTATAAATTCTTTTGATTTTCTTGTATGTTCCATTCCTAGCTATATTAAGTTATATTATCAACAAATAGGACTTAAGTGAACTTAAGAAAAGGGGGTATGGAACAATATTCGGCAATTCATCGGTGGTCCAGACTCCAGAGTCATCTAAAGGTTGAGCACCCCTTTGATTCCGAACTTTGCCGTTCCTAATCCTTCTTTTGTCAAGGAAATCAAATACAGAACATCCATAATAATGTCAACGTATCTTCTAGGAATCCTTCGGGCTTCTCGTGAAGTACGAGTTTGGCTTAACACAAGAAGAGGCAGAAAGGGTCGACAGCCTCCGATTTACCTGGACGAAAGTACTGATTCAGGCCGTAGACGTGCAAAATCTCTTGTCTCGGGTCCAACCGTACTTCAGGTAGGGTGCCTTGCTTTTGTTTATGCATTATCAGTTTCAGAAGACATTGCACATTTATCTGTAACCATACTTTCGATTTTAATACTCCGGTGACGAGATAAGTTCATCTGCAAAAACCTTATTTCAGGAAAATTAAGTCATATAAGCAGTCATTACGAGACAAATAAAGACGAACATATTATAAATAAATACCTGAAGAAAAAATATTACACCAACTGCAAATTCAGATTACGAAGATACACAATTTCTATTAGCACTAAAATCTGTAGCCCAATAATTAGTGTGTCACCTTCACTTTCGTAGGTCAAGCTCTATCCTTTGTGTGGCTGCCTGGAAAATATAACCTATTGGTGGACTTTTCATGAACTAATGTGATGGAATGTTTCGTAAATGACTCACTGCCAAGCGATGTAATTGTTTTTAAACTAGAGGACCGCAAGCGTCATGTAATTTCAAAATAGCATGCATAATTTGGTTTTGAAATTAATCATTAGGATTTCAAAAAGAAACTAGATTTTGTTAGACACTTTCATCCTTGGATAGATTTTTTTTTCTTTTCACTCAGTTTTTCATAAAATAGATAAAAAGTTTTGCAATATTTCGTGAAAGAAAAATATGATATATTTTTTTATTATGTTTTAATTATCTAGGGGTCTTTCTGAGGGATTTAATACGATTTTACTTGATAATTTGGCTAATTTACAAGCACAGTTTTCACCAATCCACATAAATCAAAGTTTTTACAACATATTGCATCTAAACACACTCATAAGATATATACTCAAACATATACATCAACAGATACACACTTTGCACACGCACACACACACAATATATATATATATATATATATATATTATATATATATATATATATATATATATATTATATATATATATATATATATATATATATATATTGTACTTCAGGGGGTACCATGATACATTAGTAGAATGCCATAGTTTATTAAAAACGTTTCGCACACAATTCTCGGTGCATCATCAGTCTGCGAACAATAAAAGTAAGTACATTATAAAAAGGAATTCACAAAATTACAAGGTAATTAAAAATTAATGGTTTAAAAAGAAAAGCAGAAGTTAAAAGTTAAAAAAAAAATACGTTAAAACACTGTAAAAAGAGAGAACTAAGACACCAACCATCCAAGGCAAAAGACGAAGAAGGAATAGCAAAACCTGACGTCCCAAACAAAAAGTCAGTTATGCCAAATACAGAGGGGAAGCCGTGGTGTGATTGTTCAAATAGGGAACTAGCCTTTTGATAAGTAATGACTCCAGAGTAGTTAGATGATCTGGGTCCTTTGTATATCCAATAATAGAGAAGTGCTGTTTCAAGACCTCTATTTTGCATATGGCAGCATGATTTTTAATGTTAGAAAACTCTGGTTACTTAATTCTCTGGCCTGTACGAAAACTGAAACCCATGTGGCTGCAATATCTCACTTGCAATAGCCTACGAGTAGATCCGATGTAAGAGCCCGGACATCCAGGGCATGTGAATTTATATACAGCATTAGATCTCATGAAGGATTGCAAGCGATCTTTTCAGCTGAAAAATGAACCTATCCTGCATGGATTATTAGAAATAAGTTTTAACTGAATACAGGGAATTTCTTGTTCAATGATCTGTGTTAGTCTACGTGAGAATTTTGTATCAAACACAAAAGGGATAGAAGCAAAGAACAGTTTCTTAGGAACATCAAAGTTGGGCAACATTGGCTGGAGAAATTTGGTTAAAAGTTTATTGATAACTCAAAGGACTACGTCTTTGGGATAGGAATTTTTCTGAAAAAACTAATAAAAATTCTATTTCATTATGGAAAGTTGGCCAGTTAGACGAATATTTTAATGCTCTATGGACAAGAGTATAAATGGTGTTTAATTTGAAGGTTCTTTGGCATGAACTATAATAGTTGTTAGTTAAACCTGTATAGGTCTTTTTTCTATAGACAGCCGTGGTGAATTCAGAATTACTTCTTGTAATATTGATATCGAGAAATGGCAAACTGTCTCTGTTCTCCACCTCCATCGTAAACTGAATATTTGGGTGTTGCTGATTAATATATTCCAGAAACTGTGTGCTTTGCCAAGGGTACTTAAAAAGAGCAAAAGTGTCGTCTACATATCTCCTGTAGTATGCTGGTTTAAAGGAAGACTCACATTGATTTAAAAATTTTGTTTCTAAGTCACACACACAAAAATTTGCAAAAATGGGGCCTAGAGGGGATCCCATAGCAACTCCATCGACCTGCGAATAGAGTTGCTGGGTAAAAGCAAACATGGAGTCTTGCACAGCAAGTTCCAGAAATTGTTTAAAAAATAGCCCTATTAAAACCGTAAAACAGAGTATCATTGCTGATAAAAATCTTGTCTAAAATAATATCAATTGTTTCATTTAATGGTACATTGGTGAAAAGTGATTCAACATCGTAACTGACCATAAAATAGTCACCATCCTGGTTGATAATTTGTTGTTGAAAGTCGTACCCGTTTTTTAATGTATATTCATTAATACTAAATTCAGAGAGTAAACCAGCTAAATACTTAGAGATCGAGAACGATGGGCTATTGTAGGCGGCCATAATAGGTCTGACAGGGGTAGTTGGTTTATGTATTTTTGGTAGACCATATAAAATACTAAAGGAAAAACCCGTAACAAAAAGTTTTTGATAGTTAGCATCATCTATAATATTATCATTTTTTTATTTTTCTTAGGAATCTATTAATTCTTTCTTCTCGTTTATATATATCCAGAAAGTTAGGATCACCATGGGATTGGAATTTGGTAGTGTCAGTTAAGATGTTTTCAGTTCTGCCGATATAATCATTCTTATTCAGTATAACTACTCCCTTGCCTTTGTCAGGCTTGCAAATCACTATGTCATCTCGTTTTTTCAGGGCCAAGAGTATCTCCAAATCGTTTTTTTAAAAAAAATGGTGTCCAGGTTGTTCTTAAATTGGAATAAGTTTTATGTATCAGAGCAGACATTTTCTGTTGTAAGTTACCTGTATTCTTTACCACATCAAGTTTAATAAGTCTTTGAAACAGCACCTCAAATGGAAGGAAAAATCTGGC
>NC_061102.1:45305972-45313472 GCF_015104395.2 Macrobrachium nipponense | reverse complement strand
TTATGAACAATATACTTCTACCTTTATGTTTAGTAGAACTGGATTAAACACTGTGCAATATGAAACTGAGTAACAACGGAACAGTTTCCTCAAGTCTAAGATGAATCGTGTGAATTTATAGGGATCGTTTCATTTTGTTTTGGATATGCGTAGGTGGATCAACACGCCAGGTTACAGATTTTTTTACAAGATGTGTAAGAAAAGGAAATGGTGTACAATCATTAGAAAACATTGGGTTACTAATAAGAAATAAACCTGTAAATACTACGAAGTATGTCGCATATAGGACAAAACTAAATAAGTGACTCTTACATCAGTGTATATAAAGGGGAAATATGTGTGTCAGATTATAAAAGACAAGCTTTTACATGGATAAGATTGATTCTCATAGATTAAAAATTTAATTAGGAAGGTGAAGATGGACCCCTAATGAAATGAGTAAATGTGTTTGTACAGAAAGTTAGGTACAGGATGCAGAGCACGTTGGTACTCTTGTATTGCCCTCTCAGTAGTCACATTCGAGGTGAAGTATTCCAACCTTGTTTATAATTCCGACATTGTAAACTTTTTATATGAAGGTATTATGGTAGAACTTTATAGTTATATATATGAGGTATTAAATTACTATAAGAGCTGATTATAGTATATTTTGGGAGTGGTATTCTTTTGTTTTTACTTGAGTTCGGTTGTTTATTAATGGATATTTATATGTATTTTTGTGGACTTGAATATTTATTCATAGTGAGTCTGTTTTGTGCAAGATTATTTTATATAATGTAGATAATAATAATATATTCCTCTACCTAAGTAAGTTTGCTGGAATATTTAGTCAATAAAGTAAGAATAATAAAATATAGACTACAATAATTTCCAAAAAGAATTACCACAACTTAGAACATTTTTTTAACCACTGTCATCCTTCCTACCTCTGACAGAATTGTTCGGCCCTGTTAATATGTCAAGTTCCAAAGAAATTAATGTATGTATTTTATGTTACCATAGGTAAAAATGCAATTTTTCAACAACAACAAAATTATAAAAACATATGTTAAACTAAAATGCAAAACAGTTGGCATATACATGATGCTAAACGTTCACGGAAATACCAGAAGGATACAGACTAGGACTTGAATGTGTAGATGTAAAGTTAGGTTCTCAGATCAGAGACCGTATCATTAACACACCATGAACTAAATGTAGTCACTTATATGTCCTATATCCTTAAATCTCTCTCTCTCTCTCTCTCTCTCTGTTTTTCATTGATATTTTTTTCTATTTTAACCAGGAATGAGCTTATTCACAATGTGGCAACTTTCAAGAAGGACTGTGATAAATTTGTGAATGATTACAGAACACAGGGTCCTATGGTTCCTGGCCTACCGCCACAAGAAGCCTCAGACAGACTAGTTGTATCGCAGGTAATGTCTATTGGAGAGGTAATGAATACCTCTGATACATTTTAACTTTTCTTTTTTATTTTTGGGTTATGGTCAACTCCTAAAGATTACTTAGTTATCTGTAAAAGTACTGAAATCAGCGTGATTCAACCTTGTAACTAATTATACCTGTCGTTAGGGAAATGTGATTTTGATTAACAACTGAAAGAAAGGCACGAGGAACAAGTTGGTTTGGAAGCCAAAGTCAGATTAACTTTATTTTGCTTAATACAGACAAATACACATCAATCTTATTGTTCTCTGCTTTATTATTATAGTTCAAATTATACCTGTACAATATAAATCCAGCGATACCAATGAATGTTGTTGTAAGGATTGTAAAGATACTGGTGAGAGTTTTTGACTATTGCAAAACACTATTTAGTATTGTATATGCTATCTAATTTCGTTGGGTAGTGGAGCGTTTGGTAACATTTTACATTATAATAATCAATAAAATAATGGCATTGGTTACTTAGCAACAATCAATCTAATCTGCATTGATAAATACGAAACAATTATTCTTGTAAGTGGATAAAAAATGTTATTATCCATTCATCAAGCAGAATTTTGCTGCGCTCATCGGTGCTTGTAGAAATCATTATAAAACTGCCAAAAGTTTTAAGCCTTCATTTCGTAACATTCTTTTGCAGATTAAAACTCGATTATACGAAAAGGGCCTTATAATATATGGAATATAACTGAAAGGATACTGTCTCATTCTCCCGATGAGAGTTTATTTCACAGTAGTATTATAACTTTCACTGAAGACAGCCTTGGTTTACATTTTCCCTTTACAAGTTAGATTGCACCTAGTAAGGATAGTACTTAAATATAAATTAGAGTAACTGTACAAGCGTTACTCTAATAAAATGCATGCTTATGTATCTTTAAAATGATTTTGATGACAGTCAAACATGAGATAGACTTGGCAAATTCCATACATTATCAGAAACGGCCTTCGTATATGAAGCAAACTTGTGCACTGACTCACTAAAATGTAGAATGTACCATCGCCCTTATCTTATTACGAATGCTCTTTTTCTTACATATTTTTAAGAATCGTTTCGACACCCTCTGGAGGAAACACTCTAGTTACTCTGTGGGAGAGGAGCTTTTCAGACTTCCACGTTCTGAATTTCCTGAACTTGGCCAGATCAGAAAAGAACTTAACTTGCTTCAAAAGTTGTATAAACTTTACAATGACGTCATCGACCGGGTCTCCTCTTACTACGACATCGCCTGGGTTGACGTCAACATTGAAGAAATCAACAATGAACTTATGGAATTCCAGAACAGGTCCGGAATCTTCGTACAACTTCCTTCTTACAATTGTATTTAATTATTTATTTATTTATTTTGTTTGATGTGAACTTCTTGGCTTTTGTAGCTTTTCGTTAAGGCCTAACTTAGGAGAGACCGTTATCCCTTGTGATTTCTTAGATTGTTAATGATGAGATAGAAATATGCAATTTCTTATTAAGATTCTGCAACACCTGTGTGGCCTTTCGAAAGAATCATAAGCTCATCGGTGGAACTTCAAAATCTTAAGAACTACCTCTGAATGTCCTCAAATTTAGAAAATGAAGATATACTCATGTGCAGCCCAGACCTGATCATGGGTCACAGTAACGATAATAACCT
Organism: Macrobrachium nipponense; assembly: GCF_015104395.2. Taxonomy (NCBI): domain Eukaryota; kingdom Metazoa; phylum Arthropoda; class Malacostraca; order Decapoda; family Palaemonidae; genus Macrobrachium; species Macrobrachium nipponense. The sequence goes on along the minus strand of NC_061102.1, from coordinate 45,310,392 downwards.
GGCCACGAAAAAAAGTACAAGTTTAATCCCCACATTCTTACTTATATCTGTTGATTCAGATGTATTTACTTGGGCTGGGAAAGACCCATCTTCACTACCATAACGGATTATATATAAGTTTACTGCGTTTTTAGGCTGAAAAATGTACATAAAATCCACAAACATACACACACACACACACACACACACACACACACACATATATATATATATATATATATATATATATATATATATATATATAGATAGATAGATATATATATATATATATATATATATATATATATATATATATATATATATATATATGTATATATATTTCAAGACCAGGTAGACATCGTTACCTCATTTTGATAATGCTACCTGAGAATGAGTCTCGGCCGGGCATCAGCATTTCTTCATTTATCTTTATTTGGTTCCAGGCTTCGTAGTGAGAAGCTCTTCCAAAATGTTAAGAAAGTAAAGAGTTCAGAGGCATTGTGGCTAAAAAGAAATGCTAAAAGAGACTACCATTCACGAGTCTCTCGTTAGCTTTTCTATTGAATCTTACCAGATGGTTCTTTCTTCTTATTATGGATTCGGATCTAGCATATATTTTACGGGAATGTGGCCAAATGCTATTTAATGCCTTAATGTCTATCGCAGATGCCGTAAACTGCCAAAGGGCTTAAAAGAATGGCCAGCCTTCAATACCTTAAAGAAAACGATTGACGACTTTAACGATATGTGCCCTTTGTTAGAGCTCATGTCTAATAAGGCCATGAAACCAAGGCACTGGCAGCGTATTGCTGAGGTCATTAGCAGACCCTTAGAGGTAGACAGCGAGAACTTCTGCTTGAGAAATATCATGGACACTCCACTGCTCCAATTCAAAGAAGACATTGAGGTACGAAACCTTGGCTGTAACAATAAACATTTTTCTGTTTTATCCTAAACGATTTACCCATGCATCCTAAGTTGTAATTTCTGTTATGCATTACACTTTCAGTTGCTCCTGTAATACTGTATATTTTAGTATCAATCCATTTTATTTTTAAAGTATTTGAAGTTACAGCAAACCCTGTGTGCACTCGGTGGAGGAAGTAGGTGCAGCAGTTCTATATATTTCAGGTTTAAAACGATGATTTGAGAGATATCTCTCGATACCAACTTGTAATTGCGAAAACTTTTTTTTATATAATGGTTTTTACAGGATATCTGTATATCTGCTGTAAAGGAGAAAGACATAGAGGCTAAACTAAGAAATGTCACAAACGAATGGGCTACGCATGACTTGACATTTTCCGTCTTCAAGAACAGGGGAGAATTATTGCTTCGAGGAGACACAACTGCTGAGGTGATATCGCAATTAGAGGATTCCTTGATGGTGCTTGGATCTCTCCTCTCAAACAGGTAGTATACCTTATTGTTTTCATGATGAAGTAATATGTATATTTGCCAATTTGTGTATGCTTCGTTTGTTATCGTGGGAGGGGTAAAGATTGACCTTTTTTGGTAAGCATTCATTTCTAAAGAAGTAGTATTCTCTCAGGGTATGACAGCGTCAAGGTTAACTGATATGATACTTTGTACAGCAGCTAGTAAACGTTGTTACTGATATACAAGCTAGATATTGTGTCTACCAGGTACAACGCTCCATTTCGAAAGCAAATTCAGAAATGGGTCAGCGACCTTTCCAATACGAATGAGATCCTGGAACGGTGGCTCTTCGTCCAGAACTTATGGGTTTATTTGGAAGCAGTTTTCGTAGGAGGCGACATTGCCAAGCAACTTCCCAAGGAGGCTAAAAGGTACAAATCTCTCCAAGGGAATAGCAACCTTCGCTATCATTGTCATTCTTGTTACTTTGGCAGTAGTTTCCTGTATAGGATTAAATGAAAACGATCATCTGAACAGAATATAGATAAATTATTTTAAGAACGCCTTTCTAATATCATTTGCAGTTCTAAGAACGCTTCTAAAACGTCTATTTCCTTGCAGATTCTACGTCATTGATAAAAATTGGCAACAAATAATGGGCAGGGCTCATGACATTCCGAATGTCGTGACGTGCTGCGTAGGAGATGACATGCTGAAGCAGTTATTGCCTCATTTGCAGGATCAGCTTGAGCTTTGCCAGAAAAGTCTCTCAGGGTAAACGATCAACTCTGATTTGTTCAATTCTACCACAAGATAAGCCAGTTTAGAGTACTATATCCGAATACACCTTGCTCTTCGATTGTTTTGCAAAGGCTATGTATATATACGTACACACACACACACACACACACACACACACATATATATATATATATATATATATATATATATATATATATATATATATATATATATATATATATATATATGCATTAGGCTACACTATCCTTTAATATCCACTTCGCTCTACCTCGGAATTAATATATTTTCATAATGTTAACCGAACGGGATTTATTTAGTTGATAATTATTTCGTCCTCCCGTGGATTCGAACCAGCAGACAAACACGGGAGAAATCAGGACTGCAGTAACATAATATGGCTTCGTGCGGCAAACGTTCGACTTGGTTAACATTGCAGCGGGTGTTGGATATCAATTCTAATTAGAAATACCTGATTCGACAGAGATTTGTAAACTGGAATCGGTATCAGCTAATAATCTCACTTGTTGGCAGAGTCGATATTGTCACTGCAGTCTTTCTTGATTTTTCCTCTGTTGTCCGCTGGTTGAATCCACCGGAAGACGAAATTATCATCAACTAAAAAATTTCCCTTCAGTTAACATATACGAATATATATTAATTCCGAGGTAGAGCGAATTGGATATATAAAAGGACATTTGTAGCTTTATATAATATATATATATATATATATATATATATATATATATATAAAACAAAAGAAGGCCATAAAAACGTCAAAATGTAGAGAAAATAGGGGAGGCTGGGGTTAATTGTTACAATTTTACACTTTTTACCTCTAATTCAATATCTGATGAAGGAAACTTAAACAAATTTATGCTGTGAAAAGGTTACTCTATGTGTTATCATACTCATGTAACAAAAAGGTTATATACTTTTTAATTCCTGTAATATAATAGAAAAGAGCAGAAAGCCTTTTTGTATACAACTTGCCCCATATGCGGGGCAAATTGTTACAGCTCATGGGGTATATTGTTACAAAATATAAAAAGAATCACATCTTTTAAAAAACAAAGGAAATCAGTTAACACTTCATTGTACACAGATCACATATATAAATAATGAGCAATTTCATTTGTGCAGCGTTCATACTCCTAAACTTTGCATTTGATGTATTGCACCCATTTTTCCCTTGAGGCTGTATTTGGCCATTTCACCACTAATCTTCAGTGTTCTTTTTCCCTGTATTTCCACCAGACTTCAGAAACCTTTTGTTATTCAGATTCCTTTTACTGGTTTTACTCTTGAAACTTTTTCCTTGTGAATCCTCGTTGTGCGTCTGTAGTTTCATCTACCTTTTCTGCATCTTTGTGTCTCTCCAGGGCTGGCCTTTTTAAAAGGTCGTAGCTCCTCTGGGGGTTTGATATCTTCTGTCTTTATAGAAGGAGGTGATTTGTATATGTAAGGCCTATCTAAACAATCCTTGCTTGTGCTTGTAACAGGGTCTGGAATCATTTTCAAAGGCTTGTTATGTAATGGGGAGTTAGATGGTCTTGAGGAGGTTCACATGTAGGTATCATGTAGCCTATGCAGACTTCAGTAGGCTGTAATGGACTTTCATCATTTGCTTTGGTTTCATTATCTGTTTTTTTTTGCGGCTTCTACAACTACAGGTGTATCCTATGGATTTTCTTTTGGACGACCAAATACAACTATATATTATGCGGGGCAAGTTGTTACTGATTGTAATAACTAGCCCCGAGCGAATTATTTTACTTCTCATAAATTTTGCTATTCATTTCAATTATGGGAAAATGAAGTCTAATCACATATGAAGCATAAAGACAGCTATTTTTAAAAATCACATTATTTTTCATGAACAAGAGTTTCATTACGGTCTATGAAAATAATACAAAAAGTCAAAATATTTACTCAGGGTATCTAAATAAGTTTTTTTTTTTCCTTTTTTTTTTTTTGCTTTTAGTTTTGTAGAACGGGTGATCAACTTGTTTTTCCCTCAACGAGGATAATGCTGATACTGACGCCTAATCGTGTGAAGAATCTCGGCGCCAACTATTTCTGTATGATGAAGATATTGACAGTGTATCAACCTACCCCTGTATGCAACTAGCTTCGGTCTCCTCTACTATATTCTAGAGACTGCTGTCTCTCTCTTCAGGTAGATGAATGAGAAAAGTTACAGAAAAGGTGGTATTTATACCAAGAGATCCATCCACGGTTAAGCCAATTTAGGTCACTCCCACTGATAATCAATACTTCTTTAAGTACCAAGAGATCCATC
>NC_061102.1:45265972-45303472 GCF_015104395.2 Macrobrachium nipponense | reverse complement strand
GAGCTTTATACCGAATGGAAACTCAATCCTTTAAATACTTTTTGGTAAGGAAATTAGCAGCGCATCCCTAGACTTATTAGTTATTTCGCTTTTGTATTTTTTTTTCTGGGCATTTACTATTTTGATTTTATTTACGTTTTTTCGTCTGTTGTTATGCTACTTATGTAACATTTAAACAAGTAGCTTAACTCGGACGTAAGAAATGTAAATAAAATCGTTATGGTTGAAATCGGTAAAGAGCTACCCTACCCCCGCAAAAAAATAAGAAAAAATATACAGAAGCGAAAAAACTAATATGGTTAGTTATCATGTTCCATTCATTTAATAGCTTTTGGAATTCTCTATTGTGACCAGTGAGTCTGAAGTCTTCCAGAAGTGTAGAGATAGATGTTTTTTTTAACAAAGATGCCATGATGTATAAAAAGATTTCCATTTCACATTATTCTTGTGCCTAAAATATTGAATGTTGTATATTGAGTATGCATAATTCTGAAACACTAAATAATGAGCTTCTTGTCTGCAGGTACTTGGAGAAGAAAAGGTTAATGTTCCCTCGCTTCTTCTTCGTCTCTGATCCTGCCTTGCTTGAAATACTGGGGCAAGCGTCAGATTCTCACACGATCCAGGCTCACCTAATGTCCATTTTTGATAATACAAAAACTGTACGCTTCCATGAGCATGACTATGATCGGATCACAGCCATTTCTTCCTCCGAGGGGGAAATTGTACAGGTAATTGTGTTCATATGAAACAGAAAATACTTTGTCTATTCGTTTGCCTATGGCATATGCTAGCTATTATTTGTACATATTGACAGCTTATGCTCTCTTCCTCACTCAGCTTGAAAAACCCACAAGGGCTGAAGGTAGTGTGGAGGTTTGGCTTAACAAGTTCCTGATTATGTGCCAGCAATCTGTCCATGGGATAATTAGACAGTCGCACCATGTCATTCAAGATCCTGACCTCAATGTTCTAAGATTCTTGGAGCAATTTCCTGCGCAGGTATCTATTATGGTTTATCGTTGTCTAATATATATAGTATAAAGAATTCATTGTCATTATTGTTAAAACAGTAATATTTTTATCCTAAGAGCATAATCGTCAGAAAGTATTTGCTAATTATAAAAAAAATATGGACAGTTTTTTTTCTTGATTCTCCATTTCTTTTTTCATTCTAGGTAGGCATCTTAGGATTGCAGATGATCTGGACTCGCGACTCGGAATTGGCTTTGCAACAAGCCAGAGCAGACAAAAGAGTGATGCCTGACATGAACAATCGTTTCCTGGACCTTCTGAATCTCCTCATCAATCAGACCACCAGAGATCTTGAGTCGGTGCAGAGAACGAAGTACGAAACACTCATCACAATCCACATACATCAGCGAGATATCTTTGACAGTCTTGTAAGCATAATAGTTACCAGTTTTAAAACTTTAATTTTTCAGTTGTATATTGTATGATATTACCTACATATATCCTCGTACGCATTGTACTGCCAGTTTTCCAACCATTTGTATATGAACTTCAGCCGCATACCCTGGACTATTTTATATGAATACAAGAAGGTGTACCTGGCCTTCGGACGTGTAATCAAATGCATATTCATTTCTAAATGACCTGGGCGTACTTTTTTCACTAGCCAATGCTACTGCGTTACTGACTGGGTCAGTCAGGCACCGTTGGCCGATGGCAGACGCATACATGTTGCAACAGGTTTAACCTTGATATTGATGTTGAATGCATTTGTAGTCATTTATATTAATTCATGGTACCAAATATTTATGCAATACGTCCATCTTTGACACTTTGGGCCCTAATTCCCAAAGGGGGCAGCGCCCCCTGCTATCAAGTTCGGGGTAGGTAAGCTATAACCCCCTCTCCCATGTAAGTCGAAAGGATGTAGGTCTCCTGTCTTCTAATATTGTGGGGAACCCTTGGAGCCTCATTCCCGGGGGGAGGTGTCGCCCCCCCTTACTACTGAGGGTGCCTTATTGCCCCTTTATTATGAGGAGCCTGTTTGTACCTAAAAAAACGCTTCTACGTAGATGTCAACTCCGAAAGTTAAAAAAAATTGAGGAGAGGGGTTATGCCCAATTAGAAACGGCCCTCGAATTTTGGATTTTGACTAAACATTTTATATATATAGCTTTCTATCTGTTAACAATCATAAATATTTGTACTTAATGACTGTTCCTACCTGCATAACTACCATTTCATGATAAATGATAAATGATAAATGATAAATGATAAATGATATATCATTTATATATGATAAATGATATATCATTTATATATGATATATGATATATGATATATCATTTATATATGATATATGATATATGATATATCATTTTTATATATGAATTATGAATATATGAATTATGATATATGATATATGTATATCATTTATAATATGATATATGATATATGTATAATCATTTATATATGATATATGAATATTATAATATATGATAAAATATAAATATATATATATATATGATATATGATATATATATATATAATATCTATATATATATATATATATATATATATAATGTTACTACTTTCAATATGCATATATCCCCTCTTGGACTGTATGAAATGTTATGTATAGAGTTTTACAACATTTTTCAGATTCCTTAGCTAGTAAGAGTGATGGGATGTCTTAAAATGTGTGTTCAGATTTCGCATAACATAATTTAAAAGTATACAACATAGAATGTAAAGAAAGAGAGAGATTATCTTTGTCCGTTCCGAGCTAGAGATTGTTTCCTTACTGTGTCATCGCCTCTAGATAAGAGGAACTCGAGATCTCCGTTTGCTTCCCTAATCTGTCAACATGTTTGATTAGAAACCTCGAGGTCTCCATTGTGTTTTGGGAATTCTATCATGACGTCTGATAGGGAGTTTTGCTCGAGTCTGTTTCGATCGAATATGTGTCTTGTTGAGCCGACTCTTTTCATATGCGTACATCTTTGCCGAAACCTCATGCAGATTTCACGATTTTTCTGTTAAGTTACATCATATTTAGAAGCTTCTAGAAATGATTGCATCATCTTTAGCATCCCCAAAACATTTTGAGCCTGCCAGTCTTTTGAGTTGCCCATACAAGGAGGAGAGCAAGGAGGGATTCCTGGCGTTCAGATCTCTCTCTCTCTCTCTCTCTCTCTCTCTCTCTCTCTCTCTCTCTCTCTGCCTGCTTTGCCATAATTGATATTAACGTAACGTAAATTGGTCACTCGTAGATTTCAGATTTGATATTTCTTCGAGTTTATTTAGTATTATTTAGTGTTATTTGTGGAATCTAAACAGACATTGTAAAGTGTGTAACAGCGCCTATTTTTGTGAAATTGTGAAACAAGCTGCAGGAGCGAAAGAAACTGGTATACCAAGGTAAAATGTTTTATATTTTTATTAGTTGCAACTCATAACTAATAGTTGCAATGGTTTGGCAAGAAACAAATAACTAATAGTTACAGTGGTTTGGTAAGAAATTAATAACTAATAGTTTCAAGCGTTTGGTAAAAATTTAAACTAATATTTACATTGGCTGAAAAACAATTTACATTTTTACAAATTGCAAATTTTTGTGTTTTGTGTTTGTTCCATTTGAAGTGCATTTATCCATTTTCTTATTGAAATGACAATTTGTCGAAAATTGCATTTTTCCTAACTATACAAACCTGAGGTCCTTTAACAATAGGAAGGTAACTAGCGGCAGCTGGGACGGTCGTAAGCTTCGAACAAGGGGAGAACGGTAGTTAACTGCTTGTCCGATCGTGCGCGCGGGCGGTGAAGAATCACTTTTGCTTTAGGCCCATGCAAAAAGTGGCAGAGTGAGGGGTGGCATGAGGTGGGACTATATGTAAAGGACCTCAGGTTTGTATAGTTAGGAAAAATGCAATTTTCGACAAATTGTCATTTGTTCCGATACGTAATACAAACCCTCGGTCCTTTAACAATAGGAAGACTCACTTCTTGGTGGGTGGAATCTGAGTCTTTTTGGTGAACAGACTGGTGTTCGTCCAACCTTGGAATGCCTCCCTGGTCGTAAGAGCAAGGGAGGGATCCAAACCTCTGTCTGATTGATCGGGGTGTGCACCGCAGGATCAATGGTCAGACCTCTGAGCCAAGTACTAAGAGAGAGGCAAGCGTATCTCTTCGTACCAGCAAGCAAGAACTTGTTCCTGTTTGCAAGAGACAATCATAAAATGATGGGTTGTCTCAAGTTGGCATCCACTTCCTCCCCCTTGTTGAAGGAAGTGGTGGATATTTACTCCTATCCCTACTGAAAGGGATAGGATGGTGCTCTATTGAGTAGCTCACCTGCATCTCGTCCTTACCCAGCAGGGTGACGACCGTGCCCCTCTACCCTGAAGTAGAGGGAAGAAAAAGATGGGAAGAGGAGCCAGTCTCACTCTCATTCCTCATCCATTCTTACGGTCACACCAGGACTCGATGCTGTTCAGCCTGCTAGGGTCTGGGTTAACTACACAACGTGTTGAGCAACCACCACGGTTCCCAAGGAAAAAGATCCAAGGAACTGTGGGCAATATCCCGAAGGTAGGAGGTGCATGCGGTCCGGTTGGACCAGGCCCCTGTCTTCACTACCTGCGCCACGGAGAAGTTCTTGCGGAACGCGAGCGAATGATGAAGAGGCGTCCACACTCATCCTGGGTGTCGAGTTTCTTCAAACAGCTCCGTCGCGCCTTCACAGGACAAAGCAGCATAGCCTTCGTATCGGAGGCGGTGAAGTCCATTAGGGAGGGTATTGTGAAGGACTCGAACCAATCGTCAGTTACCGAAGGGTTCTGAGTCTTCGCTACGAAGATCGGTACGAAATCGAGCGTCACAAATCCCCATCCCTTTGTGCTTGACTTCTCAAGAGAAGACATGCAGTTACCTAAGACGAAAAGAAGGGAATAGTCGTATGACCTATCCCTCTTCTCGACTTTGGTTATGTACAGTACTCATACTGACAAGCTATTAAGACGAAGTAATGATTGCTCTGGAACAACCGAACTAAGTCCACAGCATAGTTCGTAACTGACTCGGGCGCTCTGACAGCTGCCGACTGACTGGTTCGGAATCAGTAGAGGCAAGTTGTCCAAGCATCCGAGTAAGTCACGTGACCTTCGCCCTTTAAAGAGTTATGCTGAGAGACCAAACAAATAAAATATTTGTTAGTCACCGATGCCGGACGGCGCGGCGATGATTCTCTTAATGCATAAGCTCAAAAGGCGAAAGTCAATTGCCTTCAAAAGACCGAGGTCCCTGATGGCAAGAAAATCTCATAGACATTGAATCTCAGCTTAAGGAGAAACAACACTATGTGACGTTGAAGACGAAGGTAGGCAATGAATGCAACCTACGTCTTCCAGCTGAATCGAGAGAAGGAATCTCAAGATTCTAAACCTGTGCTTACAAATGACTGAAAACGCTAACCGCCATTTCATTGCTGTCCGGTGTGCAGTGAAAGCGGGCGTTCTTCAGTAATGAAACACAGGGGAGAGCCGCCTGAAGAACTGCTTCTCATGGGCTGAACGTTTGGAAGTAGAGCTGGCAGGTGTGGGAGTAGGCGATGTCTTTCAATACATCTGCTAATCCGGGGTGAACAATGAACAATTGCACACCTCCGAATACAAGATATTTTGAGGACAAGCTCAGATTCCGCAAAAATCATTCGCATTATCGAGATACGATGCAGCAAGAGACTATTACAGAATTCTGTTACCGTGCGGTAAACAGAAAGATGAGAGTCGAATAGATATCTCTGTTTAAAATTCTCGCAATACCGAAGACGATGAATACTAGCGTCACAGCAGTAGATGGTCATTCATGTATGCGAGAATCCCCGTTAATCAGAGACTTAAGTCCGTGATTGTTGGGCAGAGATACGGTTGGTATTCAATCAAAGCAGGTGAGAAAGACATAACCAACCATCCATCTCGAAGCGGCAGCTGGTACTGAAATGCCTCGGGCAATTCAATACGCAGTAGCTGTCGCTGACTCGTCATCCTGAGTTGCCAAGTAATCCTTTCCACGAATGGAATGCGTTCGGCTAGAACCACCGAGCATAAAAAGATATGCTCGAGCAATTATATTTATGCGAAACGAATTTCGGTAAATATAAAAGCTTAAATGGTGTTGTTGTGACAACACCATAAGTATATAAAATTGAAACTGGAAACTCCTGGGAGGTTGCAGGCAACCCGAGTTGCAGTTCAATTAGAATACTTCTCGTCTAAGTCGCAATCCGTAGAATAACCAGGATATGCGCCTACCCCTCGGACCATTCAACTGCTTAGCAGAATCATGTCGCGAGGTTAATATACGTAGTATATTTGTAGGATTCTGAACAACGATCTCCATCCTAAATTCTTTCCTTCAAGAAAACAAAATAAGGATTGGAGATCGACCACCTTCGGTCTCTATCAAAGAGAGTGAAGAAATCTTCCTCGAAGGAAAGCCTCAATGGTGAACAGAATACTAATACGATAGTTCAAGCCAAACTGGATGTTCCCGTCCGTTCTTCTCTATTCCAGGTTGGTCGCCTACTGTGAGAAAGTCTTCTTTCAGCAGCAGTCTTCTTCCCAATGCTAGAAATTCCAGGAATTCGAGCATAGGCGAGGTTCCCGATTATCGTGTAACAATTATCGGGGATTCTCGTCTCGCTCACTTTTGACCGTGGTCTTGCCTAAGTGTTTGGAGATCGCAAGAAACTCGAACACACTGAATGCGCTAGAAATTCCGTAGAATTCTAAGCAGTCTGCGAAACCCCCACCGAATTCGTCAAACGACATCGGCTGGTGGTCCTCTCGATTCCCGTAGAAATCGAGAATGGGGCAGGATCCCTCCTCAACGACCGGGGCTTACGTCGGGTAGGACCCGAAGGTCCCCCTGGTAGCGCAGTCCCCAACGTGGGATCCTACAGAGAAATCTCTGTAGGATCCCTCCCCTTTCCCTCGTAGCCGTAAGGAGAGAGGGAATGGGGGAGGAATTGGATACTCGCTCGCCTTCCCAGTGGAACTAGCAGTTGGAGAAGATTAGGAGCAGCCATCGCCTTGCAGCGATGGCCTCTCAGAGTCTGGGAAAACGTATCGTCAGGAGAAAACGTTTTCCCGAGGAGGGTTACGAACTCTCACTGTAGGTAAGGGTCTGCCGCCACTGTGAACGTCGTCTGGGTGGGGCTGATCGACACCTGACAGGAGAGAGCCGATACCGTCCTCCGACTCATTCCAATCCTCGTCGAGGTCGAAACCTCTCAGGAGGACCGAAGGAGTATTTAAATACGGTGTCCGAAGACACGTAGAAACGCCGTTGTCGCAGTAGAGGAGGTGGAAGTAGCTTGATCGACCGGCCAGAACTGAGAGAGCCTTCTTGTCCGGAGACGAGAGACTCTGGTTCAAGACAGAATCGGTAAGCTCCGATCGCGGCGAACCCACCGTCGGTTTGGGTTCCCTCTCGGGCCCCAAAACGACTCAAGCAGAGACATGCGCTCTGCTGGTGGGAACGGCGATCCTTCCCCCAGGTCGTTGTGCTGACGAATCAGTGCAATAACCTGGGCAAAGTTACTCTGAATCTTGGAAGTTACAGCGTCTTGAGGAGTAGGACCGTCCAGTCCCTCCAACAAGAGCAGCTCCCAAGACCCTCCTCCTTCAGAAGAAGGACCAGCAACAGATCCCTGACGGTTGCCTCCAATCACTTGGGCGTACGTCCTGGCTGGTCCTAAGACCATACCTGGCACGTGCGGCGTCGTGACGGGATCGTGAGCGGCGCATCTCTCACGATCACTCCTATATACCTCGCTCTTCCCGGCGTATGCCGAGGAAGTTGAAGGTATTGGAGAGACAGAACTGATGCTACCCCCTCCCCCCCCTGACGGTCGCCTCCAATCACTTGCGCGTACGTCCTGGCTGGTCCCAAGACCATACGTGGCACGTGCGGCGTCGTGACGGGATCGTGAGCGGTGCACTTCTCACGATCACTCCTAGCTACCTCGCTCTTCCCGGTGTAGCCCGAGGAAGTTGAAGGTAGTGGAGAGACAGACCTGACGCTCCCCCCCCCCCCCCCCGCTCACTGGCAGGACCAGCGTACGTGGGGGGCTGCAGCCGATCACCAACCCGCAGTGGGGATCGATCTGCAGGCCTGGCCGTGCCGCTCACCTGTGGCGAGCGGCTCGACTGAGCACGTCGACCCCGGTCCCGTGCGTCAGACGAGCTGCTGCTGGTCACCGTATCCGCCCGGTCCCTGTGGGAGCGGCGGTCAGGTGACCTGCAGAGCTCACTTTCGCGGTGAGACCAGTGAGCGTCCTCGCGGCACGTCAAACCGCTGGTACCAGCCGAGGCTGGTACCGTCGGTCGAGGGGACCTGGGGGACCTCTTCCCAGCCTCAACCCGTGGCCGGTCAGAGACCGTCACGTCCAACCGAGGTACCGGCTGGTCGCTACGAGAGCGGCCGCTGGCCTGGCGAGAGTCACCTGAGCGGCTCTCGACAGTCTTCTGCTCCGTGCCTCGGTCATGACGCTGAGCGCACTCAGGCGTCTTAACTTTGGCTGCACGGTCACCCGAAGGAGACCGTACACTCGGAATTTCTCGCGGACGAGAAACCGAGCCGGTACCTGGCTTAGCAGCAGAGCTGCCAAGACCAGGCGAGGGTGTACCAGCGGTAGCCAGCACACCCTTGGTCCCCCGTCTTCTTCTTCTCAGAAGAGGAGACGGGCCCCGTTCCCGAAGGAACAGGAGGACCAGCAGAAGAACCCCCCCGTCACACCGGAGTGAGACGAGCCCTTCGAAGTTCCCGAAGGAGTCTTCTTAGGGGGAAAACCCGGGTTACCAGCTGGTCGCTGCGAGAGCGGCCGCTGGCCTGGCGAGAGTCACCTGAGCGGTTCTCGCCAGCCTTCTGCTCCGTGCCGCGGTCTTGGCGCCGAGCGAACTCTGGCGCCGAAACTTTGGCTGCACGGTCTCCCGAGGGAGAGCGTACACTCGGGATCTCCCGCGAACGAGAGACCGAGCCGGAACCTGGCGTAGCGGCATTGCCGCTAGCGCCAGGCGAGGAAGTACCAGAGCTAACCGATACTCCTCTGGTCCCCGTCTATCTCTTCCAGCGGGAACCTGGGTACTGGCGGCCGGTCCAGGGGCGAGCTGCTGGAACAGCGGAAGTCTGGGGCAGGCAACACGAAGAAAACACAGGCGGCGGCGGCATACCCCTCCTCGGTACGGCGACGACCGGCCCTAGTAGCGGCAGACGGCGTCACCGACACAGTATGGGGAGTGTAGACCAGCGGGGGGAAGCAGCATAAGCGGCCGTGGAGGTTGTAGTGGAGACCGCTCCAAGGTCACCGCCCCAGACCTCGCTAGACGCTGCAGCAGATCGTGGATGCTAGGCACGCCCTGCAGCCGCAGTTGTCCAAGGTCGTCTCCCACGGATGTAGCACCTGCGGTAGCACAGACAGATTAGTAAGAGGGGTTCCCTCACGCACGGGGGGGAGACATGCCCCACCCCGAACGCAAGGAAGACCCCAAATACAAAATACAACGAAGAAGCTGAGCGGGGGGCAGGAAAGAAGACGAAGAATCGGATACCAAGGGAGTCGCGGGAGAGCTTTCCGACGACTTCCTGGCAGACCTTCGCTTCCCCTACCCTCGCACAGCAGTGAAAAGTAATATGAAAATGAAACAGAATACTGCACTTGCGATTCACTTCATAGAACTTAAAGGGGGAAAGATCAATTCCCGGGTAAGAGCGGAAACTTGATCCATAATAATATGCTATCATAAAATATATATGAAAATGAAACAATACTGCACTTGCGATTTTCACTTTCACATAATTAAATCGTAAGGATTAATTCCCGGGTAAGAGCGGAAATTGATCCAAATTTAAATTTGATGCAATTAATAAATGAAAATGAAAAGAATACTGCATTGCGAATCCACTTTCATTGCATTCTATTCAACAAATAAAAGGCTCGTGCCGAGCGCAATCACGCTCTCGGCAACGAACGCACAGGGCAAAAATATAATGAAAAAGAGTACTTACATCTTTCAATTACACACTTTCGCCCAAAATACATGACTCGGCGCGAGTGCGCCCGCCCTCGGCACCGAGACATAATTCAAGTCAATTTCATGAAAAGAGCGGAAATCGCCGCATCTACGGTGATAGCTCCATGTTGATTCATAATTAAGTAATGAAAATGAAAACAGTGTACTTACAGTTTCATTTTCAAGTCAAACAAACCATTAGTAGAAAAGACAATATAAACAAAGCATACGACGATGAAGCGGGCAGAGAGCGATGACGAACACGTCCTTCACACCCGCGGCCGAAAGCAAAAGTGATTCTTCACCTCTCGGGCGCGCGGGCGCGCGCACGATCGGACAAGCAGTTAACTACCGTTCTCCCCTTGTTCGAAGCTTACGACCGTCCCAGCTGCCGCTAGTTACCTTCCTATTGTTAAAGGACCGAGGGTTTGTATTACGTATCGGAACAAGTGTGTGTTTTTATTTTATATTCTTTTTTACAATTTTGGTATTTTCCACATTTTTCTGTGTTTTCATTTGCATTCACAATTTAATTAACTTAGTTATTTTCATTACTTAATCGTTGCACATTTAATTGAATTTAACACTTGTGAATTAATTTGCATTTACTTAGAATTCTTTTCAAGTTTTATTATTGTTTAGCACTTGTGAATTAATTTCATATTTTAAGTATTGCCTAACACTTTTGAATTTTTAATGAATTAATTTTCTTGAATTTTGTGATAAATTGATTTTGATTTAATTTTACTTAATTGATTCAAGAATTAATTAAACTTTGCTTTGTTTTCAAATAACAGTAATTTTCCCTGATATCGTGAATTTACTTAAAAAATTTTGAGTTTAATAAAAAAATTTTGTATCAAAAATTTTTCTAAGTGTTTTCATTTAAACCAGTATTACGACCCTTGTGGGGCCGTGGTGCAAGTTCTTAAAGCACCAGGAAAGAGAGGGCATTAATACAGTGTCCAATAAATATAGGTCAATGGAGACGAAAACACGAGAGAAAACTTAATATTTATTACACAAAGCAATAAAATAAGCAACAGTCAGCCTTGTGACTATAGGACAAATATACAGTCCTTAAATTAAATCCAGTAGGATTACCTAACCTCTAAAACTATATCCCTAACATAGTAGTAAAATAACACAAGGAATAAATAAAGGGCCCAAATAACCTACCTATAACTAAATAAGGTTAGGAAGGAAGGAGTAGACATACAGAAAGAAAACACTTAAATTCCTACCTAATATTATAAAGCTAAACTTAACATTAACACCCTAGGATAGGGGCAAATAAAATGTTCTTATACGAGAACTTCAAAAATAATGAAACCACAGAAAAGCTCCTCACAGTTTATAGAGGGAACAAAGGGTTACACCCACACTTGTTGGCATCCAAAGGTGCTAGGCTGAGGGTCATAGCACTGGGGGAAGTCTGACACGGTATCACGGCAAGCTACCAGGTACGGCGTCACTCGTCAGGTCACCGCTAGCGGAGGGAGTTCTGGAGCACAGGTAGCAACAGGGGTATACAACTAATAGTGCCACCCTGAAATAAATACCAAAAGGATATTACCTGTTCACAGACTCCCTATGTTCCTCCTCGGGCCACAATGCCCCCACAACTGCCGCACTGGCGAAGAAAACGTCCTGGAGGATGCAGAGGTGCCCTTCCTGCGTCCACTCGGCCGGGAATAATTCCTCTGCGTCGTCCTGAGTCTGCAGGAAGTCCACACCTCACTCAAACACTAGCCTAGGGTAGGCTACAATAGCTCAGAACGCCGTGGGTGGCACAGGAACTGAGCCCACAGCACAAAAGGTAATCCAGGTAATCCAAGCAGCTTAAGTGTGGGAGGCATGCAAGTCAGGCCCGTACTGACTAGAAGAGGAACCTTATCCTCCGAAGAAAACTTTTGTCTCCAAGGACGAACACAGTAAAATCAGGAGATGAAACTGCCAGTCAACACTCCAGAGTCCATGGCAGCTCTCACCAACACCAAAAAGAAACAATAGATGGAGTTAGGAGTTAACTTTTTACACATACCAATGCCGGGGAGTAGGCCACTAAACGTCTTTAGCAACACAGCCTTGTTACAAGAAAAACCAAACTTAACCTTAAATAAATCAACAATTAAAGTAAATCACAAGGCTGAGACTAAAACAAAATTAATGATAATTACGTTAATACCTGATACCAGTATATTTACAGGATTTGCTTAGGTAGATACATAGAGTGGTAATTGATCTGTTTTCCTTCAATTTACTTGAAGTGAGTTTGACCAAGGGAAGTACTTAGACTTATGAAATCAGGGAAATACTTAGACTTTTAAAGTTGTTGATGGAGTGATGCCATTTGATTACTGTAATTACTTACAAGATTACCTCACACCTGTTTTGATGAACTTAGTCTGATTTTCTCCAATACTGGTAAATTGTTGAGGGATCACTGTTGCCTTTAGAGTATTCAGTCGTTTAGTACCTGTGATGAATGTTCAGGTGTCTGGCTATTGTGAGGTAACAATTAATGAATGGTAATTCTAGTAACCAGATACTTGGCCCTTCGTCATAATATATATATATATATATATATATATATATATATATATATATAATATATATATATATACTACTATATATATATATATATATATATATATATATATATATATATACGTATGTATATATATATATATAATATATATATATATATATATATATATCTATATATATATATATTATATATATATATGTATATATGTATATATATATACATATATATATGATATATATAGATATATATATATATATCATATATATATATAATAAATATGATATATACATATTTATATTTATATATATACATATATAATATCTATATCATATATATATGATATATATTCATATATATATATCTACATATAATATATAATTATATATATATATAGTATATATATATAGATAATATATATATAACATATTTAATATTTATCTATATACATATATATATATATATAAATAATATATATAATATACATATATATTATAAACATAATAATTAAAAATATAAATAAAAAATTGTAATAAAAAGATATATATATTTTATTTATTTTTTTATATATTATAACAATAAATGGTCACTATTGTAACGAAAGTTGCAAGTAAGGGAGTTCCCCAGCTTACTAAATTATTCACAGAACATACACATAGGTCAGTGGCTTGTGAGAAACAAGCCATTGACCTGTGCGTATGTTCTGTGAATAGTTTAGCAAGCTGGGGAACTCCTACCCTTACTCACAACCTTCGTTATATTATTGACCATTTATTGTTATATAGTAATATATATATATTATATATATATATTATTAATATATATTATATATATATATATAATATATATATAATATGTATATAGTATATATATATACTATATTAATATATATATATATATATTTATTTGTCCGTTCGCTTCTATATATATAATTATATATATTATATATTAATATATATATACTTTATATATATAATATGTATATATTATATATATATATATATATATATATATATATATATATATATATATGTGTGTATATATATATTATGAAATGGTAGTTCTTTCTATGATCAAAGAAATACTTTGATCAAAAGTGGAATGAAACCAAAATCATTTCTCTATATGATTTATCTTTTTTCTTTGTCCTTTTCATATTGTCAGTGCCGGAACAATGTGCGATCAGTGATGGACTTTGACTGGCTTCGTCAGATTAGAATCTATTTTCGTGAGGACATAGACAAAACTAATATCGCTCTCACGGACGTGACCTTCCAGTACCAAAACGAGTTCGTCGGATGCACCGAACGCCTTGTCATCACCCCTTTGACGGACAGGTGAGAGAGACGCCATGACGAAATGTTCCTTTCCGAATGTGGCTGCTTGGCTGTTTCTCTTCGCATTCGTTTAGAAATTTCATTAAACATTTAAATAACATAAAAGAAAGACAAACGATATCTTTTGATTAAGTAATTCTGTCAATAAACTATTGCAAATGAGAAACTAAAGGTCGCCACTAACTTTCAGTTATACTTGTACAGTTATGCCCAACAACCTTCACCCCTAACGATACTGTCTCTTTCCTCAGTCCTCCGTAACAGCTGTAATCGGCTTCCCGATAGTACAGCAAAAAAAAAAAAAAAAAAAAAAAAAAAAAACTCCTAAACGTCAAATAGATGTCCAGTGAAAGAGGGAATTTGTTGAAATTAAATTTGCCACTAAGGATTTTCATACTGTTTTAATGGATATTTCATAAACGAAGGAAGAGTTCCATGGCAAGGTAAACTGTGTTAAGTTAGTAATTGTATTCATTTTAAGAATGAATTTCTTATTATGTGCTACAATGAGTGAACATCCATAGTTCACTACTATTCCTTTGTTTCATTTGTGTGTTGCTTAGTTCAATTTTATTTCTAAAAACTGGCATTGTATGTAAGCAATAGATAAACATACAGTCTAACACCTACATTATTTGTATTCGTCAGGCAGCAGAATATTATTTTATTCTAATTTTAAAAGTGGATTCTATACATGAGGCATAATCATCCTATTCTTATTTTACAGGATTTCGCAATAATGAATATTTATTCTCATTTAAAAACGGACTTGCATATATGGTTAGTCACTACGAATAAAGATTCATAGGCTTTGAGAGTATTACTTCCTCGAGCGAAGTCTTATTCATCTAGATTTCAGTGAAATGTGTAAGACATTAAGACATATAAGAATGATGATGCTACTTTCAGATTTCATTATACACAACTATCTTTCCTTTGGAAAATTGCTAAATATAAATATATATTATTTGGACATCCATATTAACGATTAAAAAAAGTAAAGGCGATGCATCATTAATTTAAGTAAAAACACTTTTTAATTCAATAAAAACTATTATTACATTCTGTTCCTGACTGGTACATATCGATATGTCGGGAGACTCAAAGCCAACAGAGCCTAAAAGGTTGCCTCCCCACATTAATGTGAAAGTGCGCATGCGTAGCCGTTTGGCCGGAGGCAAATCGATTGAGATGAGCAATTTGCTCAGGCTGCCTGCACAGGCAAGAAAAACCGCGCAGGGAGTTTACATTTCGTGCAGTTTTACCAACACAAGCAGCCTACGCAGGCGAGAAAAACTGTGCAGTTTGTTCAAATTTATGTTTACTTGTGCCTACACAGTCTGCCTGCACAGTTGTTCACATTTGGGTTCAGTTTTGCCGACACAGGCCTCCTGCACAGGCGAGGAAAACAGCGCAGTTTATTCACATTTACGTTCGCTTGTGTTTACACAGTCTGCCTTCGCAGGCGAGAAAAACTGTGGAGATTGTTCACATTCATGATCCGTTGTGCCTGACAGCGCAGGCGAGAAAAACTGTGCAGTTTTTTTTCAAATTAACATTCTGTTTTGACTGCACAAGCCGACAGTGCAGGCGAGAAATACTATGCAGCTGGTTTACAGTAACGTTTAGTTTTACCTACACAGGCCGCCTGCACAGGCGACAAAAACTGTGCAGGTTGTTCACATTAACATCGAGTTTTGCCTGCACAGGCCGACTGTGCAGGTGAGGAAAACTGTGCAGGCTGTTCACATTAACGCCCTATTTTGCCCGCACAGGAAGGCGAGAAAAACTGTGCAGGTGGTTTACATTAACGTCCGTTTTTGCCTGCTCAGGCCAACTGTGCAGAGGCTGACTGTGCAGGCGAGAAAAGCTGCGCAGGTTGTTCACAATAACGTTCGTTGACTGTGCAGGCAAAACTGCGCATGCATAACTGAACCTGAACGTTAGTGGCGGCCTTAATGTGATAGTAGGTATAATTTTTCCCCTCCATTTTGCACGAATAAGAGCTAAGGAAACATGAAGTGTAATTGTGAACCTTCGTAGACGATAATACAAATTTTGCATTTATTTATTTTACCAAGTCCTGAGTTCTTATGTCAAGAGCAACAATGTAAATGTTAATCTTCATAAAAATATGTATAATGCTACAAAATGTATTATTGCGGAGTTATCGCATACTCGAATGATCATTCATTTTGAACCTGAAATTATATAAAACAGCCAAAATTTTAATTTATCTCTTCCTCCCTTGGTGTACAAGATTTTTGGGATTTTATATATAGAAAAATTAAAGAAAGAGCAAATAATCAAAATTATTTGAAAACTCCCACAAGGCAGAGAAGTCTTCGTCTTATAACCTGTTGGAGAACAACATAATCTTTGGGAAGATTTTGGTCCATTTATTAGCATTGACATGATACTCAACCCCAACTCAGTCTATTTTTATCTCCGGTAAGTTGCTATTTATTTATTTATTTATTTATTTACTTATTTTTTTCAGTCGTCGACCCGGAAAAATGATCTTTTGATGAATCGGAACTGTCAATAAGTGATTTTTTTCATTTTGGGCCAGATAGAAATATAACTTTTAGGGAGAAGAGGCATTTTGCGGATCCTGAACGATCTTTAATTGTTTCCATTTTTCTGCCGGTGTTTTATAAATTTTATTATTTAGTCTCCCGCGAGAGCATTTACAAAGCATTTATGTTTTTATGAATAGTTAATTTCCCAAGACGCTTTGATCACAAATGAGTTACTCCCGGTGCCGAGGTCGAGAGTCAGAGCGTCACCGCTGCAAATTGACCAGAAATATATGAGGTGACAACCGGGTGGAGAGGAAATCTTTCTTATCCCTTTTGTCTTTCTTTTTACGCAAGCAGATGTTACATCACTTTGGCACAAGCCCTGAGCATGAGTATGGGAGCATGTCCCACGGGCCCGGCAGGTACTGGGAAGACAGAAACTACGAAAGACATGGGGAAAACCCTTGGGAAATACGTTGTTGTTTTCAACTGTTCCGATCAAATGGATTACAGAGGCCTGGGGAGAATCTTCAAAGGTAACTCATAGTCTCTGGAATTTCTGATATCTACTATAATAAACTGCTCAAATACTCATCTTTTCAGTAGCAACTGTTGTTAGGTAAAGGAAAATATATGCCAATACGAAAGAAAACTGATTTACCTACAATCATTTGTGAAAGTAAAAAAAATAAAAATAGATAAATAGAAAAAAAAGATGAATGGATCAATACACAGATATGTCCAACACTGTGGCTTGTGACGTTATCAAACATCAGTTATCATACATGACCAAGTCATCTTATCATTTTTTGCATGGTATGCTTAACATCTTCCACTGCTTTTAAAATGAGTATGCAGTAAGGATTCAGTAAGATTTTTACCTTGAGAATATGTAGTAGTACTTAGACGAATGTTGTTCCAGGATTAGCGCAGTCAGGATCATGGGGCTGTTTTGACGAGTTCAACCGCATCGAACTGCCGGTGCTATCAGTTGCTGCTCAGCAAATTGCTGTCATTCATCATTGTAAGAAAGAAAGGAGGAAAAGCTTCGTATTCACTGATGGTGACGTCATCAACATGAACCCCGAATTCGGCATCTTTCTGACAATGGTAATTTTCTGCTTCTCATAATAAGCCTGGTGTCAAATTTGTTTGTAGGGTATTTTGGGAATAGTCTAGTTATTGTTTTCTTAAAAACTTTTATACTGACGCTTTAATTATTGATTTACCATGGTAACCCTGTACCGTGTCTGAGTGGGGAACTAAATGCCATTACACTGCGTCGCGGGCCGTAAATTTTGGCAAAAATATTAATCTTCCACTTGTGAACAAATTCTTAGTTTTACAACCTTCAATACGTTAGCAGCGTTTGACTTACTAAAACAACCAACAGATATTTATATGCAGTGTCGCATCTCCCTTAAATCTCACAGAATGTTACATGCATTCTCATACGCACTGACACATACACACAAACACACCCGCAGACACACTGTATATATATATATATATAGATATATATATTTATATATATATAGATATATATATATATATATATATATATATACATATATATATATATATATATAATATATATATGTATATAATATATATATATATATATTGTGTGTGTGTGTGAGTGTGTGAATAACTTGATTACGAAATATATAAAACGTGAGAATGAAAACACGAGAACTGCTGAGATCTTTTGGTCTTAACGACCCTTTACTTAAGGCGTAGACTGATCAGAACAAAGAAAACACAGTACAGGTAAGCATAATCAAACGAACATTGATATAGCCCGTGGGCTATATTAGATATTTTAAAAGCAGCCACCTACACGTGGTCCCAGGTAATTTAGTCAGAAAACAATACATTTTGAAAACAAATAGGCATATACGACCGGGCAGTACAAAGTTAGTAAAATCAGTGTTACCTTAAGTAAAGGGTCGTTAAAACCGAAAGATCTCTGCAGTTCTCGTTTTCATTTTCCTCCGTGGTATTCAACTAGCTATCGTATAATTTCATGCTCTTGCATTTCGATCTAAGGCTTTGTAGTGACAGCTTAACAAAAATTGAGGTTCTTACAATCATACATACTGTATTATTCCTGAAATAAGGGTCGGAAACTTGCAGTGCTTCGAAGAGGCCAAAGTTTAGATTTTTATATCTGTACCTTAATCCCAGAGGATGGTTCTCTTTTGAATAGCAGTAATAAGAATCGATAGCCCAATGGTTTTGAACGTCGACTGGAAGTCGTTAGTGCTCACTCGAGTCACTGAGGTACCAATCCATTCTTCACTCATAATTCTCCTTCAGTGATATTCCCGAACTAACGCGAATCAGATATCAAACGACCTTTATAGCTTAGTGTTTGTATATAAAAGCTCACGGTGATGAGATAAAAAGTACCATAAGTACCAATCGGCTGTCATGGTGGGGGGTGGGTTGATGCCGACGCTAAGTACAAATCCTCGCAATCTATGGGTGTAATACTGCGGAGTCAGCATTAGTCTGTTTAACTTGATGTTTTATCATTGGGCAATACATTTCCTGTCATTTTCTTTTTATAATATCCGATCATCTCTTACATCAACGTATCCGGAGAAAACAGTTTTCGTAGGAAAAAAAGCAAGAGTTAATGCTGCAAATTTGCAATATCATACGATTAATATATACAGCTTATATTGAATTTTTATATGCATAACACATAAGGTGAAAGATGTGCAAGATTAACCCTGACCTAATTATATGCATAAAAATGCCAAAATGGGTACTATGTGTAGTAAGTGCATTTCGTAACGTTCTTTTTCAGTGACTTGCCTTTCAGATTGAATCTTGTCTGTACGAACATGTCCCTGTGGAGCGTGATGTTACAGAAAATCCTTTCTCTGATTTACCAATGCTTTCTTGATACTCTGCAGTTAATTGTTCTTCCATTTAAAGACAATGTTTTTATATGGCAGGTAAATTCGATATGTAAAAAAGAATGTGTTTAAGGTACTAAACAAACACACACACACACACACACACACACACACACACACACACACACACACACATATATATATATATATATATATATATATATATATATATATATATATATATATATATATATATATATATATCTATATATATATATATCTAGATCTAGATATACAGATATATATATATATATACAATATATATTCATATATCTATATCATATATTATCTACATACATATATAATAACATAGATATATATGTATAATCTATCTATATATAGTATAAATATATATATTCTATAATATTACATATCTATTATATATATATATATAGTATGTTATGTATGTATGTATGTAATGTATGTATATTATATATATGTTGTTATTTTTTTCTTAAATTTAATTTTAAGGATGCATAAGTTCCAAACAACGATACATTTCTTGAAACCTGAGTCTTTTCTAAATCTATAACATATGGTAACATATACTGACTGCATTTTTATTACCGCATAATGAGTTAATAGGGATAAGATTCCCTTTTTAACAGATTTGTACCACTGTATATGTTGTCCTTGACTTCTGAATCTTATCTTAATAGTTCTTCTTCTATTATTTCCTTGGCAGAATATTGGAACCAACAAAGGCAAGGTAATAATTAACGATTCTCGTATATCTGAGAAATTTTCAATTGTCTCATTTTCTTTCCATGAAAAGCGGAACATTCTTGCACATTTTTATAGTCTGTTTTTATCTGCTTCTATTAAAGAAAACTCAACCTGTAATGTATATAAATGCATTATTGTTATTTTTTTAATCACAAGAATTGTATATAAATTGTACGTTTGTGAAATGTATGGACGAGACACTACTCTCACGATAAAAAATAAATACATCGGAACTTTCCTTCAGTTAGTTCATTATTGTTCTCGTCATATAAAAACACACCCTAATCTTTATACCGACGTTTCCTGACGCCATATATTTTACGTTTAACAGGGGAGGTGCTTCGATCCTTATCAGGTAAAACTCACAAATAATTTAATACCATTTCATTTTTTTTTCTTCTCCATCACTTCTTCAGATAAATGTTGCACTGATTTCAGGTACATGGTAATAATCACCATTTTGTAAATAACATCACATAAAGCATGCAAGAATATTTTAGTAAGAAATACCTGTCTTTTGCAACCATGCATATTGATTTTAGAAAGGTATTTGTTTTCATTTACCTTTTTGTGCCATCGTTAAACTTCTCACTCAGGAAATTTCCATTCTAACTATTATTTTTTTACTTGCGCCATTCATAGAAGTAAGTCTCACTTACTTAATATAATGTTTTTGTGACATGGTCTGTTTAATATTACATATACAAATCTTTCGTTAGTTATGTTTAAACAGCAGGAATTTCAGGTGACCAACTCTTAGAAATACCATTGTCATTTTCATTTTTTTTTTCAGACCAAAGGACGTAACATTTAAATTAATAATGCCTTGAGCGATTTCTTAATAGTACTCCTTCTTTGATGAGAAACAGTTACTCGGCATAGTATATATATATATATGTATATGCAACGTAGAGGATGTAAACTTCTCTCTTCTGAATTTCACATTTTGACAAAAATTTTAACCTTTTTTGGCTTTGGTGTTTTTATTCTCGTAAAGGAATTGAAATCTTTATTAGTAAAACGTTCCTTTTTAACAGGAAAAAGGGCACAATGCATTTATCAATACTGCAGATAGTGTTAATATTACCAAAGGAAAGAAATAAATCGTTGATTCTTAGAAAAAATTTGCTAGGAGGAGCAATATTCGTAAACACACGAATTAAAACATTTTTGCTCTCTTCATAAAAGCAATGTGTGCTGCTCTATACTTTCAGGCATAGATAGGATAGATAGGATGTTCGCTCAGATACGGGTGAAACCAACATGCACGATACTTTCGTCTGGTTATTTATTAACCCTATATAACAGACCACTGGAAATTTAAGAGTAAGAGAACATTAATAAGATTATTAGATACCCTTCATCTAACATATAAATTCAGGAATAGGAACAATATTGTCAGGCTGTAATGATCAAACTAGTGCAGTGACAAAATTTTTTTATTATTATTTAAACTCATTGAAAAAAATTTAAACTTGTCATTCATGATTCTTTTCGTACGGAAGAAATCTTATCAACTTTAAAGGCAAGACTTTCTTTTCAACTTTGGCACCGTGTATAAGAAATCGAAAGATCTCTATTGAATCTGTTTTGGTTGGCTATAATTAGTTATCCACGTTATTGCATAAATATGTAATTTAAGTCCTTCAGACATTCACTGTTTTACAATATTCATCAAACATGAGGATTTTCCTTGTACAAGAAAATCAAAACAATTCATATGATGAAGAGAATTTAACCAAGGAGACACTGAGAATTGAAGGTAATCAGTTCCTGTTAACTGAGAATAACATTTAGCAGACTGATGACCATACACCGAATTTTCTGTCTTTCTTTTTAATTTCTTTATAACCTGCGCATAAATAACTATAAGAAATTTGTAACCTATTCAAATATTTTTTTTTATATGGGTTCAGTTGTGGAAATTTGTCTATTCTAGTCTTGCCAATAACCCACTCACCCTTATAACTTACATCCTTGTACTTACACAGTAGATTATATGTACAGTTTATTTCTTTATATATTATATATATATATATATATATATATATATATATATATATATATTGTACCTAGAGACTCTCCTAAGAGTTCGAGCTTTTTGTACATAAAATGGCCAGCTTTTGAATGAAAAGAGAGATATAGGATTAGACATCCTCTCTTGACCACTTTTTCTACTTATCCTTTTTCCTTGCTTATTATAATTATTATATTATTATTATGTTGTATATATGTACAGGAAATCTACGTTGTTGTAATAACATTCTCTCAAATTCTTATAGGTTGGCTATAATGCATCGTCGAGGAGCCTTGAGTATTTCGTGGTAGTCTTGTAGCTCTAAAAGAAAAACTTGATGTACTGTACACAACTTTTTTCTGTGGAATGTGACCCATTGCACTGGTAAACCCAGTATTCTCTTCGATTTATTTTTTCAGTCAGTAGCAAACATATAATGTGTGCAAAAGTTACTGTGCATCAATAATGATTTTTAAAGTTGTAGGCTAATACAGTTTACAGATCCCAGAGATGTTTCACTCTTACCTCTTCACTTGTTGACACTGCTCATGAGTTAGAAAACCATAATCGAGTACTTGAAAAGAACATTGACCACTTCCTGATAGGTGAAGATTCAAATAATCCATTTTACTCGTGACGCAGTTGAACTTGCATGGCAAGAGATAATAAGTCTTGAAGCAAAATCACCTGTGACGCACAGTAACCGCAAACACACTCTCTGTAAATATTATACCTTTCTCAAATCCTTTCGCCCTTACAAGAGTTCGAACTGCCCTTCGGACTGTTACGGGTAGTGTAATTCTCGTGATACCGAGCAAAAGCTGCTTACGACTCACATCTCGATTTTCACTGTTGAATGACAGAACTTGGGTTATCATGGTCGTCAAGAGCTTCCGGAGAACTTGAAGATCCAGTTTCGCAACGTAGCCATGATGGTCCCCGATCGGCAGATCATCATTCGCGTCAAACTTGCTTCCTGCGGGTTCTTAGAAAACATTACGCTGGCTCGGAAATTCTTCACCCTCTATAAGTTATGCGAAGAACAGCTCACGAAACAGGTATTATCATAACTAATCTTATTGTGTGTATTATATAGTAATATATATCTAATATATATATAGATATATATATATATATATATATATATAATATAATATCATATACAATAAATAATAGATATATATATATATATATATATAATACATATATATATATATGATCTAATATACCATCTATATAATATTATAATATATATATATATATATATATTATATATATGTGTGTGTGTGTGTGTGTGTGTGTGCGTTCCCTTTTCACCTTTGATTTTTGTCGTCTTTGTCATGGTAATGTTACACCGGACATTGAATCCATTCTCTTTTAATAGCAGAGATGTTTGGCAAATTTATTTTAGCTTTATTGATCTCGTCATTTATCATTTACCAAGATGTGGTAAGGGTGATAGTTTAACAATGATTTGTTATAAAAAAGATCATAAGAATAAAAACTTGACATATCTTAAGCATTGGATAAATAAATAAGATTACAGAGGTGGTATGGGCAAGTGTTGAAGATGAATGGCGAGGAGAGAGTGAAGAGGACTTAGGAGGAGGAACCTGTTAGAGGAAAAAGATCGAGAGGGAGACAGAGAATTAGATGGCGAGATAAAGTGAAGGAAGATATGAAGAGAAGAGGTTTGGTGGAGGATGATGCCTATGATAGAAGGGGAGGGAGTGGAGAAGGCACATCAGGTAACGGACCCCTTAATGTAGGGTTAACGGTGGGAAAGAAGGTACTTTTGATGATTTTCTTTGTTATGGAGTAAGTGCAATATCTTTGGTTTTGGCCGATGATACTTGAAACGAAAGTTCAAATATGTGCAAATACAACTCAAGCTAGTGATTAAATAACTACTGCAAAGATTTAGTAGGGGATTTGGGTCCTGCAGGAGTGGATGTTATCGATCAATATTAGGCATTTTTGTTTCGTTTCAGTAATCCGATATAAAGGCAACACGTTTCTGACTTTCATTACCTTTTATGACCACTAAAAACGATGCCTTGCAAAGCTGGATAAGAGAGTAGCAGGAATATCTTGAATGGGGTAGTATGAAGGCAAGATCGAGTAGAGGTAAGGCTAAGTCATTCAGTAAGCATGAGGGGGATAGGATATTCATACAAGATAGAAGAGGCCTACTGTCCATTTCAGAACCAATGTGGCATCGTTTTGCAGGAATATCTTCAAGGCTTTTAGTCGGACAGCGATGACATTCTCCCAAAACATTTACAACACCCCCACCGCAATTTATAATGTTATAGAAGTTAGACAAATCTATGTACTTCAGGAGTTTACTCGTCTGATTTTAGTTGTAATCAGTCAGGAACCAAACACCTGATCACAGGCTCCGGTAAGTCGCTTACTGCCCTTCCTTTATCAGCCCCCCCCCCCCCCCCCCCAAAAAAAAGCAAGCTCCCAATCCTTTTATCCCGCCTCTCCCCCGCTTACCCCATCCTCCTCTTCCCCCTCCATTTCTCAGAATTCTCTCTCTCTCCTCTCTCTCTCTCTCTCTCTCTCTCTCTCTCTCTCTCAGTTGCACACAGGGAGATAATAGATTCTTACACATAGTTATTCTATAGTACCTTTGTTTAATAGTTTAAGAATAGAAATGTTTGGTATAATAATGAATTGGTATTTAATGTACATGACTGTTATGGTTCGGTAGGCAGTTTTGAATAGTAAATTTTTTGAGCAATTTGCTATAAATGTTCACCGGCATGCAATTGCAAAATGTGGTTTATCGCTGGGTACTGAAGGTGTGCTACAATCACACTTCCAATGGCCAATTTGCATATGTGCCCAAATATGTGCAAATGTGTAATTACACTCCGAATTTCTAATATGTTCAGCCAAGAAAGGAAAGCTGGCGCACTGAAAATAAGTCTTAACAGGTCATTATCAACCATGACACTTTTTATGTATAGCCTTATGCAAGCAATTGCAAAACAATGATAATTGTTTAGTGAAATTATAGTGATAGCTATCATCAAACCCAAGTGTTCCTAAGTAATTTGTTTTTACCCCTAATCTACTTTACATTTGTGAAGGTGCGTTCGGCGAACTATGAAGTTTGAGGAGGATTATAGGTCCTCTGACAATACCTATGACAAAATGGAACTTGTCATTGTCGCTTCTGATGTGATGGTGAGGATGAGCTATCACTCGACAGCGATGACAATAAAAATAAATCTATGAATTCTTGTGTGTATCATAATCTATTAATTTTAGAAGTAACATTAATTATTTCATTATTTTACTGACCCCATCTAATTGAAGAATAATTATGCCCATTGCCCTATCTGTCTCATCACATTATACGAACAGTTGAATAACAGGTACAGAAAAACGACCATACTCATACTTACAATCTAAGATCAAAATATATATTTTCCCGTGACAATTCCTAGACAAAACAGTAGAATGAGGTTGAACATCATAGTGGAGCTCATTACCAAAAACCAGTCAGTACAATGTTGGGATATGCACATTTCATTTATATAATGTGGCAAAATCATGCGATATACTAATGTACAATGTATGTATTTATATTTTCCAGTTGTATTGTGTAATTCAGACGAGAGAGAGAAGGGGTGGAAGGGATGGGTTTGCGAAGGGGATGGTGGGAGCTTGTCGGTAAGGAATGGAGGGAACTGATGAAGGAAGGGCAGTAAGTCGACTTATCGTAGCCTGCGTTCAGGCGCTTCGGTTCTGACCAACTACAACTTTAAATCATAAGAGTAAACTCCTAAAGTATATAAATTTGACTAGCTCCTATAACATTATTAATTACGGCTGGGTGTTGCAAACATTGTCTGAAGTGGTAGTAGCTTGAAAATAGTTAGAAATTTTGATTGTTTTGGATTTACTTTAAGTGAAGAGGGAGAGGATGAAGCTAAGGATAAAAACAGGATGAAAGAAGCTCCAGGGGAATAGCAGGGAAAGGCAGGAGTAGTATGTGAGAAAAGAATGCGAAATAAATGACTTGCGTACATTCTGTCTTCCCCAATGGGCCATTATGGGGACCATTTATCAGTTTGTCTTTAAGAAAGGTCAAGCATTTGTGTGTGTAAATCTGTATTAATATGATAAAACACGACTAATAGTGGATGATGTAAATGACACCCTCTTTAATGCCAAATGGGTTCATTGATCTAATCAAAAACATGACAAATAAAACCTCGAATTTCATATTTGTTCTCATGGTGAGGTTTTCATGATGCTTTCTGTAGCCGATCTGATGTAACTTTCTCTGCCAGTCAACTGATAAGGATTAGGTTTCCTAACACATTTTTGTTGTTGTTCCTCAAACTAATACTGTTACTACTATTGCTCAAGATGCTAACTAAATAAAATAGCATTAATTTTTTTTTAATGAACAGTTAAATTTTATTAAGAGCTTATCACAATGGTTTTTACTTTTCAAGCCATGCAGTTCTGGCATTACATTATAAAAAAAACTAATACCTTAGAAGGATAGGTACCTATATACTGCTTTTATTCGCATGTATTTGTGAAACTAAAGACTATATACAAAGGTGTAACATACATTTGTAAGAATACTTATGGGAAAGCTAGCACGCCTATTAAAATGTTCATCACCCACCCAAAACCTCTGTACACTATGATAAGATGAATTTCCATTTCCCTAACGTTTAAGGTCCACTACGACTTCGGATTACGGAACATTCTATCAGTTCTCCGGACTCTCGGAGCCTCTAAAAGAGCGAATCCCAAGGATTCAGAGGCGACGATCGTCATGAGAGTCCTCAGGGACATGAACCTTTCAAAGCTTGTCGGTAAGTTGAATGTTTAGTTTTAATATAAGATTACAGTTGACGATCAAAGCTCTGTTGTATGTTCGAATTCTAACTTTTAGAACGTTTATGATCATCCTCACGAATATTATATTTAATAACGAATCCCAGTACACCTTCGAGCTAGTCATTGGGATATCAACGGCCAGTATGCAAGTAAATCAATCATGGTCATAGCAAGGATAGTGTCTCCTTACATACTGTTTCTTTCCTTACTCATTTTCCTTCATTTTCGTAGGATAATTGTGTCTCCTTTATCCCAGTTTCAGTTTCCTTCTTTACCCATTATTCCTTCATTTATGTTAGGTAATAGTGTCTGCCTATCCCCAATTCTTTCCTTACTCATTTTCCTTCACATATGTTAAGTAATAGCGTTTCCCAATCCCCGTTTACTTTCTTACTCATTTTCCTTCATTTACGTTGGGTAAGAGCTTCTCTCTTATCCGCGCTTCTTTCCCTACTTATTTGCCTTCATTTATGTTGGGTAATAGTGTCTACCTACCCCGTTTCTTTCCTTACTCATTTTGCTTCATTTAGGTATATTTGATAATAGCGTCTCCTTAATCCCATTTCTTTCCTTACTCATTATTAGGTATAAAAGTGGCTTCAATTTCACTGTCAATTGATGGTCAGAAGGTATATGTCATACAGTGACACGTCACTTAATGTAAAATTAACTCCAAATTTTGACATTGAATGAAATATGATTTATATCTATAAAATAGTACATTTTCTCGTCTTTTTGTTTACAGATCAAGATGAACCTTTATTCATGTCCCTTATTGACGATTTGTTTCCAAATATGGCTCAAGAAAAAGGTTATTATAACCAGCTGACAACAAATATAGCGGAGGTTGTCGCCGAAATGGGATTAATCAACCATCCTCCTTGGACATTGAAGCTTGTACAGGTAGTTTTATATTTAGCATTTATTGCAGTTTGTTTTTACGTATTTATTTATTTATCTATTCATTTTGCTTTGTCAGTTTACCTCCATGCATAATACCGTATGCAGAGTAGAGATATGTTCTTAACTCACAGTGAGGGAGAACCCATGACTAAAATGAAAGGTACCGTTGTCGGGTACCGCCATAATAAACATCAAATTTTCTAAGATATTATTCCTGAATTGGTTATTAAAACTTTTTGTAGTCAAAGAGTACGAATTTTAGAAGTGAGCTGTTAAAACTAAAGAAAAACCTTCGACGTTAACAATTATTTCAATTCTTTCTCTCTACGTACACCTCAACCACCTCCCTTCACAAATCGGCGTTAGTCTTCCGATTACAAAATACACTTGGTAAAATAAGACTGTCGATATATTCTTGTCAACTACGTAATCGGAAGTCAGAATACTTCCGTCATTTTGGCATTGCAGTTCGTGAATTACTCTTATTTTCATTTCCATTCCTTTGCATTTTATTTATTTCCCCGGCCAGGTTAGATATCACCTCTATCTAATTTTCAGGAATGCTAGCTAATACCTGTGTTATTTTAGTAATGTAGGGTACTTTTATATTTGTCCTTTTTCAGCTGTCACCTTTGTAATGGCATTATTATTCTTTCATCTTTATTGATTTGAAGGCCGCCAGTGTATTGTAGTCTTTTTGTATTTTATTGTAGATTGTATATTCTCTGGATTCTTCTCAAGTCTCAGGAGGCTTAGAAAGACACAGCGAAGTTTTTAGTTTTTCTTACTTCATTCACACCAGCGATACATACACAAGTATAAGAAAACATACAAATTTAGTTTGTCTTGAGGGTAGAGGAGAAGTGTTAATGTTTGAAGCCTTTCTTCCCCACGGCTGGTAAGGCATACAACCTCACCATATGGATGTTCTGTTGCTTCTCGCAACTCTTTCTCTCTTTTTTTATTATTTCCTCTCTCTCTCTCTCTCTCTCTCAGACACAAAATGAATAATTATGATGAAGAAGACACAAATAAATAATTATGATGAAGGAAGAACAAATATTATGGAAAAGTTGGATTTTTTAATGTCAGAATTTCTGGAAATGAAAAAAAGAACAACATACCAGAACAGGAAAGAGACATGGGAAAATCCTTATTATTACCAATATTAAATGAAGGAGAAAACACGCAAACCATCATAGTGATGAATGCGCAGGGTTTAGTTACGAGTAGCTCAAAAAGAAAAATAGAGTACTTAGAAGAACTAACCCAAATTGAAAAGAAAATAGATATAATGAATATAAGTGAAACCTGGTATTCCCAAGAGACTGGGAATGATGATCAAATAAAAGGGTTCCAAACTTATAGATCAGATAGAAAAAATAGGAATCAAGGGGGAACCGCAATATATGGGAAAGACAAAAAACAAGGAAAAATATATGAGAAATATAGTAACTCAGAATGTGAACTAATAGCGGTAGAATTTGAATCTGAAAAATTAATGAACATAGTAATATATAGACCTCCTAATACTAAAGAGTTTGACTTAATAATAGAAAAATTGGATGATATATGTAGAAATCACAAGGACTGGACTATTCTCCTATCTGGAGACTTCAACTTTCCTTTCGTAGACTGGAAAGAACGAATAGGAGATTGTGGATGTAGTTATACATATAAAAAAGAGAGTAATAGTAGTGCAGAAGATAAGAGGCAATTCGAAAAGCTATTAGATATGCTACTAGAATACAACATTCAACAAATAAATCACCTGCCAACAAGAAAGGAAAATACTTTAGACCTAGTATTTGTGAACGAGATGAATTATGTTAAAGAAATAATAGTTTATAATGCGAGTATCTCAGACCATAATGTCATAGAATTAACAGTCCATTCCAAAGCAAGTGAAAACAGAGATAAGCAAGAAATGAAAAAGTGGGAAGGATATGGAAAATACAACTTCTACAGTAAAAATATAAAATGGTCAGAAATAAATGAAGAATTAAACAAAGATTGGGATAACATTTTCGTAAGTGATGACATAAAGGTAAATACGGAGATATTATATAAAATATTAGAGAAAATAGTGGATAAATATATACCGAAGAAGAAAAGTAACATCAGTCATGCATACCAAGAGACAGAAGGATCTTGTTCCAGAAAATCAGAAAGTGGAAAAAAGGTCTTGCAAAAGAAAAAAATGCATGGAAAGTTATAGAACTAAAAAGTAAGATAGAAAATGCAGAACAAAAGATTATACAATCAAAAGAAAATGAAAAACGGGACTTGGAAGAAAAAACCCTATTAAATATCAAGCAAAATCCCAAACTATTATACTCATATGCGAAGAAGATGAATAAAAGAAGAATAGAAATAGGCCCTCTAAGAATTGAAGGGAGATTAACGAATGAAAAAAAGGAAATTTGCAACATACTGGCAGAACGATATAAGAGAGAATTCACCCCTAGAATAGATAATGAAGATAATGATATAGAAGTAAGGGATGAAAATAGTGAATATTTAGCTGACATAGATATTAATGAAGCTGATATTGTGCAGGCTATTAATGAAATTAAAAATGGAGCTGCTGCAGGGCCGGATGGAGTGCCTGCTATTTTGTTAAAGAAAGTAGTTCATTCTATCGCAAAGCCACTTGCAATACTATTAAGACAAAGTGTAGATACAGGAAAGATTTATGATGAGCACAAATTAGCATATATTACCCCTACTTTCAAAAGTGGATCAAGACTAGAGGCAAGTAATTATAGGCCTGTGAGTCTAACATCACATATTATGAAAGTGTATGAAAGGGTAATGAAGAAAAATATTATGAAACATTTAATAAAAAATAATTTGTTTAATGAAGGACAACATGGTTTCGTACCCGGAAAAAGTACACAAACCCAACTGTTAGTCCACCGTGAGAACATATTCAAAAATATGAAAAGCGGAAATGAAACAGATGTCGTTTATTTAGACTTTGCAAAAGCTTTTGACAAAGTAGACCATAATATATTAGCGAAGAAAATTAGAAAACACAAAATCATGGATAAAGTAGGAAGATGGTTAAAAGAATTTTTACACAACAGAAAACAGATAGTTATTGCAAACGACGAGAAATCGGATGAAGCCAAGGTAATATCCGGTGTGCCGCAAGGTACGGTGTTAGCAGCAATACTGTTTGTTATTATGATTGAAGACATAGACAGTAATGTTAAGGATTCGGTAGTGAGTAGTTTCGCAGATGACACAAGAATAAGTAGAGAAATTACTTGTGATGAAGATAGGAACGCTCTACAAAGAGACCTTAACAAAGTATATGATTGGGCAGAGGTAAATAGGATGGTATTTAACTCTGATAAATTTGAATCAATAAATTATGGAGACAGAGAAAGAAAGCTATTTGCATATAGGGGACCTAATAATGAGACAATCACAAATAAGGAAGCAGTTAAAGACCTTGGTGTGATGATGAATAGGAACATGTTATGCAATGATCAAATAGCAATTCTGTTGGCAAAATGTAAAGCAAAAATGGGAATGTTGTTACGGCACTTCAAAACAAGAAAAGCTGAACACATGATTATGCTTTATAAAACATATGTTCGTAGTCCACTTGAATATTGCAATATGATATGGTACCCACACTATCAAAAGGATATTGCACAAATAGAGAGTGTACAAAGGTCCTTTACAGCTAGAATAGAAGAAGTTAAAGACCTTGACTACTGGGAAAGACTACAATCCTTAAAATTATATAGTCTAGAAAGGAGAAGAGAACGCTACATGATAATTCAGGCATGGAAACAGATAGAAGGAATAGCAGAAAATATCATGGAACTAAAAATATCAGAAAGAGCAAGCAGAGGTAGATTAATAATGCCCAAAACTATACCAGGAAAAATAAGGAAAGCATACAGGACATTAATCCACTACGCACCAGCATCGATAATGCAGCGTCTATTCAATGCGTTGCCAGCTCATCTGAGGAATATATCAGGAGTGAGCGTAGATGTGTTTAAGAATAAGCTCGACAAATATCTAAACTGCATCCCAGACCATCCAAGATTGGAAGATGCAAAATATACCGGAAGATGTACTAGCAACTCTCTGGTAGACATTAGAGGTGCCTCACACTGAGGGACCTGGGGCAACCCGAACAAGATGTAAGGTCTGTAAGGTAAGGTCTACCCTTCTGTCTATATGTTATCTTATACTTGTGTATGTATCGCTAGTGTGAATGAAGTAAGAAAAATTTCTCTGTGTCTTTCTAAGCCTCCTGAGACTTGAAAAGTATCCAGAGAATATACAGTCTCCACATTGGAACTAATATCATTTCATGTATGTTAACTGAAGGGGAATTTTTGAGTTGACAATAAATTCGCCCTCTCGTAGATTCAAACCAGCGGACAGAGGAGAAATCAGGACTTCAGTAAAGTTACCTACTTGGCCAACAAGTGAGGTTGCCCGAGTCGGTAACTTCACTGAAATACTGATTTCTCCACTGTCGACTGGTTCGAATCCGTGTGAGGAGAAATGAATATATCTTCATGTATGTCAACTGAAAGGGAATTTTTTAGTTGAGCATAATTTCTCCTCACACGGTTTCGAGCCAGTCGACAGTGGAGAAATCAATACTTCAGTGAAGTTACCGACTCGGCCAACCTCACTTGCTGGCCAAGTAGGTAACATTACTGAGGTCCTGATTTCTCCTCTGTCCGCTGGTTCGAATGCACGTAAGGACGAATTTATTGTCAACTCAAAAATTCCCCTTCAGTTAACATACATGTAATTATATTTGTTCCAAGCTGGAGAGCGAATTGGATATTAAAGGACACACACACACACACACATATAAATATATATATATATATATATATATATATATATATATATATAATATATATATATTGCTACTTTCAAAATGCATATATCCCCTTTGTGACTGTATAAAAATGTTATGTAGAATTGTGCAACATTTTTTCAGATTCCTAGATAGCTTAGAGATAGGATGTTTTAAATGTGTTTTCAGATTTCGCATTACATATTGTAAAAGAATACATATATAACATAGAACGTAAAAAGAGAGAGATTTTCTTTGTCCGTTCGACACTACGATTGTTTCCTTATTATGTCAACACTTTGAGATTAGAGGGTCTGCGAGATCCGTTTGCTTTCCTCATCTGTCAACGCGTTTGATAAGCGAGCTCAAATCTTCATTTGTGTTTTGGGAATCTGTCATCGTATGTGATAAGCCTTCTGCTCCGTGTCGATCGAATAGAGTACGTGTTTTTTTTTTAACACAATCGTCTCATACGTGTATGTCTTTGATCAAAGCCACGTGGAGGTTACACATTTTGTGAGTAAGATTGGGTAAGATTTCGAAGCTTCTAGAAGCATTATTGTCTCAAAACGTTTTGTGTCATCTCCTCAGTCCAGTTTCTGCAAAGGAAGAGAATTCATTACATCTTAGAACAGCGAGGCTATCACATCTCCCTCTTTCTCTCTCTCCCGCGACATCCTTGAGATTATATTAACGTAACGTAAATTGGTCACTCGTAACTTGTGAGAATTTCGTATTTGATATTTCTTAGAGTTTATTTAGTGTTTTTTTGTGGAATCTGAACAAACATTGTTTCGTAACGGCGCCTGGTTTTTGGTAAAGTGAAAGAAGCCTGCAGCAAAGAAAGAAGTTGGTATACCAAGGTAAAGTGTGTTATATTTTTATTAGTTGCAACTAATAACTAATAATGGATAGGAACTGTGGTTAACTAATAACTAATATCTAATGGTTATGATGGTTTGGTAAGAAACTAATACCTGATAGGAATAGTGGTTAAGTGTTAACTAATAACAGATGGTTACGAAGGTTTGGTAAAAACTGATGGTTACAATGTTTTGAGTGAAAAAGATTTACACTTTTACACATTGCTAATTTTTGTGTTTTGTGTTTGTTCCATTGTTTGTGCACTTGTTCATTTTCTTATTGAAGTGTGCCTTTTTTATTTTATATTTTCATTTGCATTCACAATTTAATTGACTTAGTTATTTTCATTGCTTAATCATTGCACATTTAATTAAATTTAACACTTGTGAATTAATTTGCATTTACTTAGAATTCTTTTCAAGTTTTATTATTGTTTAGCACTTGTGAATTAATTTCTAATTTTCAATTATTGCCAAACACTTTTGAATTTCAATTGAATTAATTTTCTTGAATTTTGTGATAAATTAATTTTGATTTAATTTGACTTAATTGATTCAAGAATTAATTATACTTTACATTGTTTTCAAGTAATAGTAATTTTCCCTGATATTGTGAATTTTACTTATAAATTTTGAGTTTCATAATAAATTTTTGTATTTAAAATTCTTATAAGTATTTCATTTCTAACCAGTATATTTGCATTTGATTATATTTATGTTAGGTAGAAACATAGAGTGGTGATTAATCTGCTTTCCTTCAATTTACTTGAAGTGACTTAGAACCAGGGAAGTACTTAGACTTCTGAAATCAGGGAAATACTTAGACTTTCAAAGTTGTTGATGGAGTGATGCCCTTTGATTAATCTAATTACTTACAAGATTACCTCACACTTGTTTTGATGAGCTCAGTCTGATTTTCTGCAATACTAGTAAGTTGTTAAGGGATCACTGTTGCCTTTAGAGTATTCAGTCGTTTAGTACCTGTTATGAGGGTTCAGGTGTCTGGCTTTTGGTGAGGTAATAATTGATGAATGGTAACCAGATACTTGGAACTTCGTAGTAATATATATATATATATATATATATATATATATATATATATATATGTGTGTGTGTGTGTGTGTGTGTGTGTGTGTAATCAGAAAACATCTAGTAATCTGTCCTACTTATCGAGCTAGAGAATAAATTCTGAAACGTGAGAGAAGAAACAACCTGGTATCGATGACAAAAATGCCATGAGAAGTATCTACCATACTTGGCAGTAATACAAGGAAAGTGAGTTCTGTGATCAGCCGGTTATCATAACAATATCTACCAATTCACGCAATGTATGTTACTATGCCTTATCCAATCGGGTTGCGTCCTCTGAGTTTCTCTTTTTTTTCTCAAGTCAAAACTTTTGTACCTAAGAAAAAATGATTAATCGAAAAACTATTCCTCTTTCTTCCTTCAAGCTTTATGAAACCCAGAGAGTTCGACACGGGATGATGACGCTGGGTCCAAGTGGAGCGGGAAAGACAAAATGTATTCAAGTCCTGATGAAAGCGCTGACCAAATTGGGAAAACCTCACAGGTATTCACTACAACTGTATTTGCATAACTTAGTACATTATCATACTTATGAGTTTATTTATTAGTTTTGATACTGATGTCATGTTTTTAATTTTAATTCTTTAGGAAGACATGGAGCTGAACCTTATGCCTCATCACAGTTAGAAATATTGCATAATACTTTCACTCAAATATTCGGGGCCTGAGGTCAGATTTTCTAGATCTACAGAACTGTGTCCATGACTACGATTTGATACTTATATCTGAGGTTTTTGTAAATAGTAATTAGTCAAAGTTTGAGTTTTTAATGCTTGGTTTTGATAGCCCTGACGTTATTTATATTCGTAACATTCCACATGTGCAAGGTATGGCTGCATACACTAAGTCTAGACAAACTCTTTATCATCAGAAAAATTTGTATTGTAGCAACCATAAAGTTTTTTTTCCAGTAAGTTCCACATTGTTTACATATTTGTTGTTAACCGTAATCCTATATATGTCTGTCTTTTGGAAAGGATTAATCACAATATTCAAAAGCTTCATTCATTATTGTGGAGACTGTAATGCAAAGCATAGATAGTAAGTGGCTAGATTCAAATTCCACAGATCAACATGGCAGGTCTGCCCTTGAATTCTGGTACTAGATTAGACCTCATATTCATCGGTGTTCCAGTTATTGTGAAGTCCTAGGTCTGTGAATATATTGGCACTTCTGATCATTACAACATTGAGATAGACATATCTGTTAATCAGTATATTCCTAATTCGACTATTGGAAAAGCAGTCTGGTTGAAATCCAGAACCAATTGAGATCTTATTATTGAAGCTAGTCAGGCACTTAATATTACAGATGCTATATTAAATACTGATCACCATAAGTAGTTGAATAAAATGCTGATGGCTTTTAAAATAGATATATTCCTAGAAAGGTCATCAAATTTAGGACAAATGACCAGACATGGTTTGAAGATATATGTAGACGAGCCTACCATGACAAAGAGACCAAATTCAACCCCTGGAGACGAAATCGTTCCAATGGAAATTACGCTACTTTTGGTGAGTCTCACCAAGCTGCGAATTGAACTTACCATACAGCAGAGAGAAATTACAATAACTCCTTGAAGGGGAAACTTGAACGAATTACTCAGCCTCATCTGTGGTTGACCAAATTGATATCATCTATCTTTGGGCCATGCTTATATTTCATCCCACCTCTAATAACAGATGATGGTAGATTGGTTACAGGCCCTTGGGAAAAGACTGAAGTGCTTCATCTAGCTTTTGAAACTAAACTAAACTTTTTATTCTGAACCTCCTCTTACAAAATTTGCATTTTGCTCCAGGAATGTTAAGAAAATTCTTTGTTTTTGAAAAAATATCTAGTATGTCATCTCCTAAGTTTAGTAGATTCTATAGATCATTATTTCGACATAGCATCTTTACAGATGAGCACATGCTTAGTAATACAATGCCTGTTCCAAGAAGTGGCATTCTGCAGACTGTATTAAGTACAGGCCAATATTTATTCTCCAGCTGTTCTTAAAAGTTGATTAAAAATTGTTTTCAAGCCACCATATAAGTATGTGGAATCTAAAGAATTGTTAGCTAGTAGTGTAATATGTATACAGGACTCAGTAGCTACCTGTGATGCTCTTTTATACTTAATATGCCATTTGCAAGGGAACCTTGATGAGGGTTTTGAGTGCAGAGTAATTCAAAAAGATTTTACTGCTACTTTTAATTTAGTAATTACAGGGCACTTATCTATAAACTTCAGAATCTTGGAATGGGTGGATATGCTTTAGGATTACTTCAAGATTTCCTTATAGGCAGACAACAGCGAGTTGTTGTAGACAGGATCTTTAGTGAACCAAACCCTATTATGTCTAGAGTTTCACAAGTCAGTGTTTGGTCCACTGTTAATTTTAATGTATACGAGTGATATGGTTGTTGGCCTGAAAAAAAAAGATTGTTCAGTATGCAGACGATGCGACACTTGTAGGCATAGTAAAGCCCCCACTTATGAGAAATAAAGCTGCCTTCAGCCTCAATCGGGACATGAACTGGATCAGGGAATGGTGTAGTCGGTGAGGTGTGAGGCTAAACTCTAGTGAAACGAAAACATTTGATTAGCAGGTCTTGTACTGATTTCTCACCCCATCTTCCCCCTTAGTCGGATGGAACTTTCCCGATTGAGTCTGAAGCTTTAACCATTATAGGTTTAACTTTTGACTCACATTCAACTTTTGAGAAACTCCTAATGAAATTTTCAACAAATGCCGCACGAAAGTTAGCTATTGTTCGCAAGACCTCACATATTTGTAACAGTGATAAAATCAATG
>NC_061102.1:45245972-45248472 GCF_015104395.2 Macrobrachium nipponense | reverse complement strand
AAAGAAATCGCTGGCGATACGATAACCGAAATGGCAATCGGCCACAAGGCCAATGCTATTTTCAGCGATTTGATTGCCCAGGTTAAAGACGATGGAGGAGAAGGGACATCGACACCAACCCCAGACTTCAAGGCTTCTCGTGGGTGGTTTGAAAAATTCCAGAAACGGAATTGCATCCGTTTGGTGGTGCGGCATGGGGAGGCTGCCAGCTCGGACATGAAAGCGGCCAAAGCCTTTATTAAGACGTTTGATGAGATGACGATCAACGAAGGCTACAGTTCTCAGCAAGTCCTCAACTGTGATGAGACTGGCCTTTTTTGGAAAAAAATCCCTCGTCGGACGTACATCACGAGGGAAGAGAAGAAGCTACCCAGGCATAAGCCTATGAAAGACAGGCTTATGCTCGCACTTTGTTCGAATGCCAGTGCAGATTGTAAGGTGAAGCCCCTACTTGTCTATCATTCGGAGACTCCTCGAGCCTTCAAGGCCCACAAAGTGCTAAAGGAGAAGCTTCCAGTGATGTGGAGGGCTAATGCAAAAGCCTGGGTAACGAGACTTTTGTTCACCGAGTGGGTAAATCTGTGTTTCAGCCCGACAGTGAAGAAATTCTTGGAAGAGAAGCGCCTCCCTCTGAAATGTCTGCTGGTGTTGGATAATGCCCCTGCTCACCTTCCTGCCATCGAGGAAGATATCCTAGTGGAGTATTCTTTTATCAAGGTTCTTTATCTTCCACCTAACACCACCCCTCTCCTCCAGCCCATGACCAGCAAGTGATGTCGAACTTCAAGAAGCTGTGTATGAAACATCTTTTCAAGAGATGTTTCGACATCACCGATATCACAAACCTCACCTTGCGTTAGTTTTGGAAGGAGCATTTCGATATTGGGATATGCATCCGACTCATTGATCAAGCTTGGCTTTCAAGGCGAACCTTGAATTCTTCGTGGAGGAAACTCTGGCCTGATGCCGTATCCGCCCGAGACTTCAAGGGATTCGACGTGGGCGAAGCTGATGCAGACTCAGAAACAGTTGACGATCCTGAAACTGTTTCACAACCAGATCTTGACGAGATCGTTGCACTCGCCAAGTCCATGTGGCTGGTCGTCGACAAGGAGGACATCAATGACCTCGAGGAGCACCAAGATAGGCTTACGATGGATGACCTGAAGGAGTTGGAGGACATGCAACAAAACGTCGTTCAAGAAGAGTTCCCTAGCAGCAGCAAGGAGGAGGACGACGGCCCTATGGCAACGGCAGAAATTAAGGATGCTCTAGCTGCTTTTCATAAGGTGCAATCATTTGTAGAAAAGAGACACCCCGAAATGGCTTACACAGGTCGTATGCTTGCACAGTTCGATGACGTTTGCCTGAGTCGTTTCAGGAACATTGTGAAAAGCAGGCTGAAGCAATCTTCCTTGGATAGTTATTTTTTAAAGAGGCCTTTAGTAGGAGTAAGCAAACAGGACGATCCAAATGATACTACGAAAAAATAGAAAGTTGAAAGTGGTGAAGAAATTAAAATGTTGTAAAAAATGTAAAGTATAAAAAAGTAAAAAAATAATAAAAAAAAGAAAAAAAAGAAATTTAATTTTAAGTTTTTTTGTAAAGTTAAGTGTTAAAGTTTTCTGCCATTTGTCAATGTGTTTCGTAAAGTTTAGTGTTAATGTTTCCTGTCATTTTTTAATGTGTTTCGTAAAGTTAAGTGTTCAAGTTTTCTGCCATTTGTCCTCCTCCTCTGTCGCCACTTTCGGAGATCGCCTCACTCATAAGGTCAGCTTCCACATTTTATTACATACGTACATATGTATTTACAGTATTTCTTGTACCATGTACACTAATACACTTTATTTACAGGTATGTAGTACATATTAGTAGTATATGTAGTTTAAGTTAGGTATTGAATGGTCAAAATTGTTGTATTTAATTGTTTATTGGTCAATTTAGCTTTATTATAAAATTTACTGGGTTGTTTTTGTAGGGCTTGGAATGAATTAGGCAATTTACATGTAAAATGTGGTTCAAGATGCAAAAAACTCAGGTTACAAAGGCGGCTCAGAATGGATTAATTTCGTATCCTGAGGTACTACGTATATACATATTACATTACATGATAGATAGATATAGAGATATGATATGATAGATATAGATGATATACTAGATAGTAGATATAGAGATATATAGAGAGATATTAGATATAATATAATGATATATTTATAATATATAATAGGGGAAAAAAAATATATATAGAGATTATATATAATATATAGATCTGATATAAATATAATTATTAGATATATATATATCTTATATTATATATATATATATATATATATATATATATATATATATATATATATATTATATATATATATATATATTTATAATATTACTCAGTGTATACATAATATATATATATATTAGATATATATTATTATATATATGATATATATATTACTCATTGTATACATATATATATATATATAATATATATATATATATA